>NC_091988.1:44476608-44559480 GCF_044704955.1 Pristiophorus japonicus
CATCAGTGGCCGGACATGCCCCCTTTTGAAGAAAAAATTCTGTTCCAAAGTAGAACTGTTCTACCTGACTAGAACTGCAGAAAAAAAAATGTGGAGAATTGCGATTTCTAAGATAGTCCGTTCTCCACCAGTTGCTCCTAAAAATCAGGCGCAAATCATGTGGAAACTTGGGCCCCTTGTCCCTGCATCAGTCAGTAACTTTAGGATAGATGAACAGGAAAAACATGATTTAAGTGAGTTGTATTTTTCTGGTAGCTGGATTTTTTCACTTTTAAATTTACAAAGTAAAAAAAAAAGCTGATCCGATCGAAGGGAAATCTGTCCTCTGCTAAAAAATAGACCGTTAACCTTTCATTGTTGATTCTTTCTCCGTTTGCATAACTCGTCACCGAGCCACTGCCGATATGCAGTGAATTGAAACACTAACAATATTTAACCAGGAAGCATTACCTTTCGCTGACTGGCCGCGATGACTGTGGGAAGCCAGCGACTCTCACGAGTGTCCATCAGCAGGAAGATGACGTCATGTGAGCAAATGAGTTTCTCCAGTTGTTCAACATCTTTCTGAGCCTGTTGCATTGTCACCGCAGAAAAGTTCACTGGGTGACCTGGCATCGGTATGGTTAGGTTAAATCCCTCCACTTTCTGCAATGACAAAAAGTCATCATTATCATGGAGTGCAACCTGCAGAATAGCTGGAGTTTATTTTGGATTATGATGATACTTGTAAATTGCCCTTAGTGCTGCCCACAGAAGGTGAGGAATGTAAGTTTTTAAACACACAAGATGGCGATGAGGTTGGGTAAAGAGACTTCAGAAATTGACTCCACAAAGCCACTTTGTCTCCAGAATCTACAACTACATCAGCTGACACAGAGAAATGAAAAGGGAAATACTGATGCAGCAATTTACAATGGTAAATGCCGACAGAAGACGCAACCAAGGTGCTGACAGGAAGCAAGATTTGTGGACAGGAAGTGTGTGCCTTATGGAACATTTTTAATAGTAAGAAAGAACTTGCATTTATATATCACCATTCACAGCCTCAGGATGTCCCAAAATACTTGATCATTAATTAATAACTTTTGAAGTGTAGGCACTGTTTTGTAGGCAAATGTGGTAGCCAATTAGCACACATCAAGGTCCCACAAACAGCAATGAGATAAATGACCAGTTAATCCTTGCCCTTCCTTCAATACTACCATGAGATCTTAGACAGATCCTCTATTTGGCAAAACACGTTGATTTGTTGCTGAGATACACCCCTCAATATCTCAAACCAAGTGGCCACCAAGTGGCCATTATTCATGTGTGAGCAGACTATTGAGGTGCCAGCTTGGCCCAGTGGTTGCACTCTTGCATCGGAGTCAGAAGGTAGTGGGTTCAAGATCCACTCCAGGGATGACACGTCAGTGTATTACTGAGGTAAATGCTGCATTGTGGGAAGTGCTGTCTTTCAAAGGAGATGTTAAACCAAGCCTGTTCAAACCTGCCTGTTCAGGTGGATGTAAAACATTCCATGGAGCTACAGTATTTGAAGAAAACAAAGGGAGTTCTCTCAGTCCCGACTAACATTTATCTCAGTCAACACCTCCAAAATCAGCTTAATTCATCATTTATCTCACCGCTGTCATGTTTCCTACATTACAACAGTGACTACACGTTAAAAAGTAATTAATTGGCTGTAAAGCGGTTTGGGACGGCTGGTGGTCATGAAAGGCGCTATATAAATGCAAGTCTTACTTTTTTCTTTTCAAAACAAGTGACTACTCTTCAAAAGCAATTCATTGACTGAAGCACTTTGGGACATCCTGAAGGTGTGAATGGTCATATACAAATGTAAGCTCTAGCCTATCTTACACTTCCTGTAAGGGTTTGCTTGATAGCTATCAGTAGCAGGAACCAGGGCCAACTCCCCCCTCCCCCCACCCCGCCCAATGTCTCCCCACCCAACTCGGTGTGCTGAAGCCAGTTTCCTCTAATAGCTGACACGTGAGCTGACGGGTCAGATTTTTGAACGATTCTCTCATATCCAACTAAACTCAGCTCTTAAAATACAGTGTCAGTTGTATTAAGAATTCTTAATGATCAACTCCTACTTCATTAATTATTTAACAGCTTTCATACTGTAACATCAGTAATGTTACATCTTGGTGCATTCCCAGCCATTCCACCAGCAGAACAACTATGCATTTACACTGCAAGTCAATGAAAAAGATAGAAAAGGGACAACCTCAAATGCACAGAATAGAGCATATTAACAGGTAACAAAATGCAATGCACTGCGCAAGATCTTTAAAAAAAAATACACAATCTATAATTTTTATTCCCTTCACTCTAGGTTCAACAGTTTGTTTGGTCACTTTCAAAATTGCTAATGTGTTAGAGAAAGACACCATTAGAGCAGAGCTCCCAACCAGTGCTGAGAAAAGGATCATGGGTCTGTATATAGAATTCAGAAGAGAGATACACAACAAGCCAGCAGAAACTCCTCTTCAGCAGAAATGGACACTAACAAGCACATCTGTGAAATAAAAATCCTCCATTTCTACATTTCCAGCTGAATGCGTGATATTAAGCTGATAGAGCTGCTGACTTTGTTATAATTTGCTCGGAAGGGAGAGGGGGGCCATTTAGGTAATTTTTGCAAGTAATCATTATAACTTGGATTACATCCAAGAGAGTTAAAAAGAAGCTCTCAATTACATTCAAAGTTATCGGTTCCTGGTGTGTGGAACCTGGAACTATAAACGAGAATTTACAGACAGCCAGGGGCGAGATACTAACAGAAACATAGTGGTACGAGGTTAGTTTAGGAGGAGGAGGCAGGAAATTATTGAATCCTAATTACATTTATACTGTTATGCTACCGCTTTACCAGTGTACATTTGGCTCGGTTATCATTCCTCTACTAAATTTCCTGTCAGGCTGTCGAAAACAGAGTTTAACTGCAGTCACCTTCTGCTGCTCCAGTACAGCAGCTGGACTCAACATATACAACAACTGATTGAAAATCGAACTCTTAGCTACAAGTCCACAAGATGCCTTCTGATGGTTTGTATTTAGGCAAATTTAAATAGTATCCAGCACAAATATCTATTTCAGTTATATTTGAGATATAAATACTTGAAAAAGATTTATAATTTTATAATGTCCATTGCATATGCAGCTCATGGAGGTAAATGGAACACACAGGGCCCAAGTTTCCACAAGAAAAAAAATGGGCGCCCCTCCGAGCTGGGCGCCCATTTTTCGCGCCTAAAACGGCGCCTAAAAAAAATCCTCGGTATTCTCCACCTACTTACAGGTCCTCTGGCCCTCGGCGCAGCCAGCACGAGCTATGGGGGGGGGCGGAGCCAGGTCCTGGCGCTGAAAACAGTGCCGGGACCTCTGCACATGCGCGCTACAGTCGGCACGCAAGTGCAGTAGCTCCAGGCGCCGAACTGTGTGGGAGGGGCCCGAAGCATGTAGCCCCTAGCCCTGGCTGAATGGCCTCACTGGGGCTGCGTGAATGAGGCTCCTCCCACGGACAGCTCCTGCTCCCCCCCCCCGGACCAGACCCGACACCCGCTATTCCCCCCCCCCCCCCCCCGCCGACCAGACCTGACACCCGCTCCCCCCCCCCCCGCCGACCAGACCCGACACCCGCTCCCCCCCCCCGACCAGACCCGACCCGACACCCGCTTCCCCCTCCCCCCCGTGCCGTCGACCAGACCCAACACCCGCTCCTCCCCCCCCCCCCCCCCGACCCGACCCGAAACCCGTTCCCCCCGCCCCGAGACCCGCTCCCCCCCCCCAGACACCCGCTCCCTCCCCCCCCAGACACCCGCTCCCTCCCCCCACTGACCCGACCCGCGCTCCTGTTCCCCGACCCCCCCTCTCTCTCCCCCCCCTGCTCTCTCTCCCCCCCGCTGCTCTCTTTCCCCCCCCCCGCTCTCTCTCTCTCTCCCCCCCGCTCTCTCTCTCTCTCCCCCCCGCTCTCTCTCTCTCTCCCCCCCGCTCTCTCTCTCTCTCCACCCCGCTCTCTCTCTCTCTCCACCCCGCTCTCTCTCTCTCCACCCCGCTCTCTCTCCCTCTCCCTCCCTCCCCACCCTCTCCCTCCCTCCCCACCCTCTCCCTCCCTCCCCACCCTCTCCCTCCCTCCCGCTCAGCGGCACGAACGGCTGCAGAATTCTCCCTGGCTGAAGCACTTTCACACAGGTAGGAAGATGGTTTATTTAATCTTTTCTTGGCTTATAAATGTTTATTCAGGTTGGATTTATTTGTATAATATTTGTAGAAGTATAAATAAGGATTTATTGTCGAATTTAATGAGTTCCTTTCCCCCCCCTCGTTCTGGACGCCTAATTTGTAACCTGCGCCTGATTTTTTAATGTGTAGAACAGGTTTTTTCAGTTCTACAAAAATCTTCACTGGCTCCATTCTACTTTAGTTTGAAGTACATTTTCACTGTGGAAACTTTAAAATCAGGTGTCAGTGGCCAGACACGCCCCCTTTTGAAGAAAAAATTCTGTTCTAAACTAGAACTGTTCTACCTGACTAGAACTGCAGAAAAAAAAATGTGGAGAATTGCGATTTCTAAAATAGTCCGTTCTCCACCAGTTGCTCCTAAAAATCAGGCGCGAATCATGTGGAAACTTGGGCCCACAGAAGCCTATTTTGTTCATGAACGTATACAGCATGCAGATATAAACAGAAGGAATGAATGAATTACATTTCAGGTATGCTCAGTGGAGATGTCTGCCATAGTACACCACAAATTTAGCAACTTAAGGCTTGAGGATAATGTTCGAAGGATTAAGTCCGCTTTCCTTTATTGCCAGCAACAAAGGTCTTTAAATTATTTGCCTTCAGACCATTTTTGGATGTTAAAAGACAGACAAATTTCTCAAACTGACCAGGTAATTATGGTGGCAGGCCATTGCAGTTCTTTTAAATGAAAATGGAAAGGAAATGGCATTATTATTTCAGTTATTCATTTTTGACTAATAATTCTGGTTAGTGAAATACATTTAACAAAAGGCTCCCAATACACTACAGTTACACAACTGCCTGTGAAAGTGATCATTTCTCTCCACGAGTTAGCTCCAGGCCTGAGATGATGAAATGCAACACGGATTGCTTTTGTAATCTTAATTATCCTGATTATTAGCAATAATCCAATTTCAGAGTACAGGAACAACCAACTGTTTTGTTTTGCTTGTGCTGGGCTTTATTTTGTTTAAATGCCCCCTTATTGTCTCCCTTATAGGCAATGACTCACTCTGGCATAGTTTCACTGGAACCAGCAGCGCTCAGATACCTCGCCCAAAGTGGCCATTCTTCAAGGGTGCACCTGCACGGTCAGGCTTTTCGATTAGGGGAGACATTGCAGCGGAGGCAAATCCTAAACTGGTTATCTTTAAACAGTTCCGATTTATATTTACAAATCACGTTTTCAAGGTGAGGGTTCCAGTGTTGGGAAATAGAAAGATTTTTGTAATCATTGTCAACATTGACTACTCCTATATCAGGTATTCTACTTAAACTTAAACCTAGACTTGACTATTCCAACTCACTGTTGGCTGTCCTCCCACATTCTACCCTATGTAAACTTGAGGTCATCCAAAACTTGGCTGCCTGTATCCTAGCTCGCACCAAGTCCCGTTCACCGTTCACTCCTGTGCTCACTGTCCTACATTGGATCCTGGTTAAGCAATGCCTCGATTTCAAAATTTTCATTCTTGTTTACAAATCTTCCCCATCTCTAATCTCCTTCAGCCTCACAACCCCAAGATGTCTGCGCTCCTCAAATTCTGCCCTCTTGAGAATGAGAGATTATAATTGCTCAACCATTGGTGGCCGTGCCTTCAGCTGCCTGGACCCAAAGCTCTGGAACTCCCTGCCTAAACCTCTCCGCCTCGCTTTCCTTCTTTAAGACGCTCCTTAAAACCTACCTCTTTGACCAAGCCTTTGGTCATCTGCCGTAATTTCTTCTTATGTGGCTCGGTGTCAAATTTATTTGTTTTGTCTTATAACACTTCTGCAAAGCACCTTGGGATGCTTCACTACGTTAAAGATGCTATATAAATATAAGTTGTTGTTAATCAAAATGTCTCGTCCCCAGTGAAGGAACTTGTGTCACAAAAAAACTTTGAAATTGAAGTGTGTGTGTGACTCCCTTGCTTCAAATGGAAGAAAATACTTTTGAGAAATACTTGCTGGGTCTCTGGAATGCACCTTGCCTTGATGCCCAAAGTCTAGATCACAAACTTGTCTGCAAAATATTGTGTGTCTACTCATGCCCCACTAGCCTTGCAAAAAAAAAACCTTGTTAAACTAGATACATAAGGCTAGAAATTCCACAATTAAGAATAGCACCGTTTTTTTGGCGCTATTTGCGAATAATGGCCATTTGTTATGTCGAAATAGCGGCAAAAAAAGGCACAAGTTTCGCCAAAAGTTTTTCAATTTTGGCGTGGAATTAAAATACCATTTAAGGATGGAACTAAATTTTTTGGCATTAAAAATAACACCCGTTCTGCACACGCGCCCAAAAAAACAGCCTTGGAAAGTAGAATCGCAGGTATTATTGGTAGGTCCCAAAGATCGATCACCCATGCAGATGCTGGGCCCAGGTTGCAGAGAAAGGGCAAGTCCTACAAAATCAAGTCTGTTGACATAAGTGGGCTACGCTTCAGTTTATGCGATGTACTATCATTCGTCATGGTCCTACAGATGAACCTGCGCTATGTGAGCCTACTCATGTCATCCTGTCCCCTCCCCTGCTGCTAACCAGTCATCTGTTCTGCTTATATTTTGCAGATGTTTCAAAGACATCTAATAATGAAGGAAAAGACCCCGCCATCTTGCCTCAAGCGGAAGTGGATGAGCCAGACGACCTCGGGCATACTAAACAAGTTCCACAGGGCGATCAGGAGGAGGACGAGGAGGAGAATGAGGAGCAGCAGGAGGCCGACAATATTTTTCATGGGGGGAGAAAGAGAAGAGGAGGATGATCAGACGGTGATATTGCAATTGGAGGGGGTGCAGGCCATTGTTTTCAACAGCTGTACCTGCGAGGGGACATTTCTGGGTTGTCCAACCTTCGAGGTAGTGGGTTGCAATGGGTTGCAGGAAAGCACACCTAGAACAGCAACAGGCCCGTCTATACGGAGGAGGAGGAGACTTGAACAGCGCTCTCCTGAAATGCAGGCTCCACGGGAGGTGGTAGAGCTCATGAGAATGAGTGGGGAGAGCGTTCAGCTTACAAAATCGCTCCTTCAGGCCGTAGGTGGGATCAAGGGAGAAATAGCAGCACTATCTGCTGACATTAGGGAGGAATAGCAGCACTCTTCCTCCCTAAGCAAATGTAAATCCCCTATTTAAAAAAGGAGGCAGACAAAAAGCAGGAAATTATAGACCAGTTAGCTTAACATCTGTGGTTGGGAAAATGTTGGAGTCCAGTATTAAATAAGCAGTAGCAGGACACTTGGAAAAGCAAAATTCGGTAAGGCAGAGTCAGCATGGATTTATGAAGGGGAAGTCATGTTTGACAAATTTGCTGGAGTTCTTTGAGGATGTAACGAACAGGGTGGATGAAGGGGAACCAGTGGATGTGGTGTATTTGGACTTCCAGAAGACATTTGACAAGGTGCCACATAAAAGGTTACTGCACAAGATAAAAGTTCACAGGGTTGGGGATAATATATTAGCATGGCTAGAGGATTGGCTAATTAACAGAATAGGGAGTTGGGATAAATGGTTCATTCTCTGGTTGGCAACCAATAACTAGTGGGGTGCAGCAGGGATCAGTGCTGGGACCCCAACTATTTACAATCTATATTAACGACTTGGAGGAAGGGACCGAGTGTAACGTAACCAAGTTTGCTGACGATACAAAGATGGGAAGAAAAGCAATGTGTGAGGAAGACACAAAAAATCTGCAAAAGGACATAGACAGGCTAAGCGAGTGAGCAAAAATTTGGCAGATGGAGTATAATGTTGGAAAGCGTGAGGTCATGCACTTTGGCAGGAAAAAAAAATCAAAGAGGAAGATTGCAAAGTGCTGTAGTACAGCGGGACCGGGGCGTACTTGTGCATGAAACACAAAAGGATAGTATGCAGGTACAGCAGGTGATCAGGTAAGGCCAATGGTATCTTGGCTTTTATTGTAAAGGGGATGGCGTATAAAAGCAGGGAAGTCTTGCTATAAGCTATACAAGGTTTTGGTGAGGCCACACCTGGAATATTGCGTGCAGTTTTGGTTTCCATATTTATGAAAGGATATACTTGTTTTGGAGGCAGTTCAGAGAAGGTTCACAAGGTTGATTCCGGGGATGAGGGAGTTGACTTGTGAGGAAAGGTTGAGTAGGTTGGGCCTCTACTCATTGGAATTCAGAAGAATGAGAGGTGATCTTATCGAAATGTATAAGATTATGAGGGGGCTTGATAAGGTGGATGCAGAGAGGATGTTTCCACTGTTGGGGGAGACTAGAACTAGAGGGCATGATCTTAGAATAAGGGGCCGCCCATTTAAAGCAGAGATGAGGAGGAATTTCTTCTCTGAGAGGGTTGTGGATCTGTGGAATTTGCTGCCTCAGAGAGCTGCGGAAGCTGGGACATTGAATACATTTAAGACAGAAATAGGCAGTTTCTTAAACGATAAGGGAATAAGGGGTTATGGGAGTGGGTGGGGAAGTGGAGCTGAGCCCATGATCAGATCAGCCATGATCTTATTGAATGGCGGAGCAGGCTCGAGGGGCCGGAAGGCCTACTCCTGTTCCTATTTCTTATGTTCTTATTTTCAGGCATGTCGGAGATAGTCGCTGCAGCATGGAACACACCCAGGCTGTCATTGCCCAGCAGCAATTAACGGTAGCAAGTGATGCCACCCAATCCAATCCCGCAGGTTGATCCACAGGCCGAAGAGGCCGAACCCGGGCCTTCCGGATTGCCGTCTCCTGGGTCTGTCCCCCAACAAGCAGAGCGCCGTACCAGAGAGACTAAGAAGAAGCTAGGGCTCACCAGGAGTAGGGCTAAGCCTGCAGTAACGGCCAAGGCTAAGGGCAAGAAGGGCAGGCGGCACGACAGTGTTTAAATAAGGGGGTGGGGGGAGAGGTGGCTGCAGCTGAAGTTTGTTTGCTCTTTTGTTCTTTTCTTCTTTTGTTATTTAAGTGACGTTAATTTAAAAGGTTAAAGTTTAATATAAAATGTTTTAAAGTTAAGTACAAATGTACAAATGTTTAATAAACTGCAAATTATATTTTCAACTAAACCAAACTTATGTAGTGTCTAATGATAATGCTGTCAAATAAGCCGCCTTCTATGATAATCCAGGATAACATAAGCACACACCACATATGGCAAAGATAGAAGAGACCCCATTCTTTAAATGTCCTTAAGTGTCCCTAAAAACACATTATAAACTCCCTCCAAAGAAGCTCCTTTTTTCCAAGATGGTGCCATTAGCGCCGATTTCGATCTGATTCGGCCAGGTAAGGCACGCTTTTTAAAATCGGTATTTCACACTGTCCTTAAAAATGCCCTTTTTGGGGAAGCTCTCAGAAACGGCATTAATGCTAGTTTTAATGCCAAGTGACGTCACAAAAATGGTTCTCCAAAAAATCGGCCCTTTTCTTTATTAAAGACGGCGCTACACCACTGGCGAAACTAGCAAAATGGCCTTAAATTTACTTAGCTCCAAAAAGAAACTTCTAGCTCCAAAAAATGGAACTAAATCGATTGTTACAGTGGCGAATTTCTAGCCCATAAATTTTAAAATACATAAAGAGCTCAACTATCATACGGCATGAAGAATCATCAACTACAAACAACTTACAAAAAAAAAGAAAAAACGAGGAATTTTAGCACTTAAACATACAAACATAGAAAATAGGTGCAGGAGTAGGCCATTCGGCCCTTTGAGCCTGCACCACCATTCAATATGATCATGGCTGATCACTCCCCTAGTACCCCTTTCCTGCTTTCTCTCCATACCCCTTGATCCCCTTAGCCGTAAGGGCCATATCTAACTCCCTCTTGAATATATCCAATGAACTGGCATCAACAACTCTCTGCGGTAGGGAATTCCACAGGTTAATAACTCTCTGAGTGAAGAAGTTTCTTCTCATCTCAGTCCTAATAGGCCTACCCCTTATCCTAAGACTATGTCCTCTGGTTCTGGACTTCCCCAATATCGGGAACATTCTTCCCGCATCTAACCTATCCAGTCCCGTCAGAATCTTATACGTTTCAATGAGATCCCCTCTCATCCTTCAAAACTCCAGTGAATAAAGGCCCAGTTGATCCAGTCTCTCCTCATATGACAGTCCAGCCATCCCTGGAATCAGTCTGGTCAACCTCAATAGCAAGAACGTCCTTCCTCAGATTAGGAGACCAAAACTGAACACAATATTCCAGATGAGGCCTCACCAAGGCCCTGTGCAACTGCAGCAAGACCCCCCCTGCTCCGATACTCAAATCCCCTAGCTATGAAGGCCAACATACCATTTGCCGCCTTCATAGTCTGTTGTACCTGCATGCCAACTTTCAATGACTGATGAACCATGACATCCAGGTCTCGTTGCACCTCCCCTTTTCCTAATCTGCCGCCATTCGGATAATATTCTGCCTTTGTGTTTTTGCCCCCAAAATGAATAACCTCACATTTATCCACATTATACTGCATCTGCCATTCATTTGCCCACTCACCTAACCTGTCCAAGTCACACTGCAGCCTCTTAGCATCCTCCTCACAGCTCACACTGCCACCCAGTTTAGTGTCATCTGCAAACTTGGAAATTCCTTCATCTAAATCGTTAATGTATAGTGTAAAGAACTGGGGTCCCAGCACTGAGCCCTGTGGCACTCCACTAGTCACTGTCTGCCATTCTGAAAAGGACCCGTTTATCCCGACTCTCTGCTTCCTGTCTGCCAACCAGTTCTTTATCCACGTCAATACATTACCCCCAATACCATGCGCTTTGATTTTGCACACCAATCTCTTGTGCAGGACCTTGTCAAAAGCCTTTTGAAAGTCCAAATACACCACATCCACTGGTTCTCCCTTGTCCAGTCTGCTAGTTACATCCTCAAAAAATTCCAGAAGATTCGTCAAGCTTGATTTCCCTTTCATAAATCCATGCTGACTTGGACTGATCCTGTCACTGCTTTCCAAATGCACTGCTATTTCATCTTTAATGATTGATTCCAACATTTTCCTCACTACTGATGTCAGGCTAACCGGTCTATAATTACCCGTTTTCTCTCTCCCTCCTTTTTAAAAAAGTGGTGTTACATTAGCTACCCTCTAGTCCATAGCAACTGCTCCAGAGTTGATAGACTGTTGGAAAATAATCACCAATGCATCCACTATTTTAGGGCCACTTCCTTAAGTACTCCAGGATGCAGACTATCAGGCCCCGGGGATTTATCAGTCTTCAATCCTATCAATTTCCCTAACACAATTTCCCACCTAATAAGGATATCCTTCAGTTCCTCTTTGTCACTAGACCCACTGTCCCCTACTACATTCGGAAGGTTATTTGTGTCTTCCTTCGTGAAGACAGAACCGAAGAATTTGTTCAATTGGTCTGCCATTTCTTTGTTGCCCATTATAAATTCACCTTGTATCAGACTGCAAGGGACCTACGTTTGTCTTCACTAATCTTTTTCTCTTCACATATTTATAGAAGCTTTTGCAGTCAGTTTTTATGTTCCCTGCAAGCTTCCTCTTGTACTCTATTTTCCCCCTCTTAATTAAACCCTTAGTCCTCCTCTGTTGAATTCTAAATTTCTCCCAGTCCTCGGGTTTATTGCTTTTTCTAGCCAATTTATATGCCTCTTCCTTGGTTTTAACACTATCCTTAATTTCCCTTGTTAGCCACGGTTGAGCCACCTTCCCCGTTTTATTTTTACTCCAGACAGGGATGTACAATTGCTGAAGTTCATCCATGTGATCTTTAAATGTTTGCCATTGTTTATCCACCGCCAACGCTTTAAGTATCCTTTGCCAGTCTATTCTAGCCAATTCACGCCTCATACCGTCGAAGTTACCTTTCCTTAAGTTCAGGACCCTAGTTTCCGAATTAACTGTGTCACTCTCCATCTTAATAAAGAATTCTACCATATTATGGTCACTCTGCCCCAAGGTGCCTCGCGCAACAAGATTGCGAATTAGTCCCTTCTCATTACACATCACCCAGTCGACGATGGCCAGCTCTCCAGTTGGTTCTTCGATATATTGGTCTAGAAAACCATCCCTAATACACTCCAGGAAATCCTCCTCCACCGCATTGCTACCAGTTTGGTTAGCCCAATCAATATGTAGATTAAAGTCGCCCCTGATAACTGCTGTACCTTTATTGCACACATCCCTTATTTCTTGTTTGATGCTGTACCCAACATTACTACTACTGTTTGGTGGTCTGTGCACAACTCTGTACAAAGGGCGTTTTCTGCCCTTTGGTATTCCGTAGCTCCACCCATACCGATTCCACATCATCCAGGCTCATGACCCTCCTTACTATTGCATTAATTTCCTCTTTAACCAGCAACGCCACCCCGCCTCCTTTTCCTCTCAGCCTATCCTTCCTAAATGTTGAATACCCCTGGATGTTGAGTTCCCAGCCTTGGTCACCCTGGAGCCATATCTCCGTGATGCCAATTACATCATATCCGTTAACTGCTGTCTGCGCAGTTAATACTCCTCGCATTGAGGCACAGAGCCTTCAGGCTTGTCTTTTTAACACACTTTGCCCCTTTAGAATTTTGCTGTAATGTAGCCCTTTTTGTTTTTTGCCTTGGGTTTCTCTGCCCTCCACTTTTACTATTCTCCTTTTCTATCTTTTGCTTCTGCCTCCATTTTATTTCCCTCTGTCTCCCTGCATAGGTTCCCATCCCCCTGCCATATTAGTTTAACTCCTCCCTAACAGCACTAGCAAACACTCCCCCGAGGACATTGGTTCTGGTCCTGCCCAGGTGCAGACCGTCCGGTTTGTACTGGTTCCACCTCCCCCAGAACCTGTTCCAATGTCCCAGGAATTTGAATCCCTCCCTTCTGCACCACTCCTCAAGCCATGTATTAATCTGAGCTATCCTGTGATTCCTACTCTGACTAGCACGTGGCACTGGTAGCAATCCTGAGATTGCTACTTTTGAGGTCCTACTTTTTAAATTTAGCTCCTAGCTCCCTAAATTCGTCTTGTAGGACCTCATCCCGTTTTTTTACCTATATCGTTGGTACCTATATGCACCACGACAACTGGCTGTTCACCCTCCCTTTTCAGAATGTCCTGCACCCGCTCCGACACATCCTTGACCCTTGCACCAGGGAGGCAACATACCATCCTGGAGTCTCGGTTGCGGCCGCAGAAACGCCTATCTATTCCCCTTACAATCGAGTCCCCTATCACTATCGCTCTCTCACTCTTTTTCCTGCCCTCCTATGCAGCAGAGCCACCCACGGTGCCATGAACTTGGCTGCTGCTGCTCCCCCCTGATGAGTCATCCCCCTCAATAGTACTCAAAGCGGTGCATCTGTTTTGCAGGGGGATGACCGCAGGGGACCCCTGCACTACCTTCCTTGCACTGTTCTTCCGGTTGGTCATCCATTCCCTATCTGGCTGTGTACCCTTTACCTGCAGGAAGACCAACTCACTAAACGTGCTAGGCACATCATTCTCAACATCGTGGATGCTCCAGAGTTCATCCACCCGCAGCTCCAGTGTCGCAATGCGGTCCGTCAGGAGCTGTAGGCGGATGCTCTTCCCACACACGTAGTCGTCAGGGACACTGGAGGCGTCCCTGACTTCCAACATAGTACAGGAGGAGCATAACATGTGTCCGAGCTGTCCTGCCATGACTTAACGCTTAGATAAACTTAATTTGGCAACAATGCTAAAGGTTACTTACTGATATAGAAAAGAAAAAGAAAAACTACTCACCAATCACCAGCCAATCACTTACCCCCTTGGCTGTGACGTCACCTTTCGATTTCTTTCTACTTCTTTTTTGCCTCCCTGCTGCAGCTGCACCGGTTGGCCTCTTGTAGGCCGCTCGCCTGGCACTCTGCCTCCTGACTCCGCGCTCGCCTCTCCGACGCTGCTGGTGGACCTCTTGTAGGCCGTTCGCCTGGCACTCTGCCTCCCGACTCCCTGCTCGCCTCTCCGACGCTGCTGGTGGACCTCTTGTAGGCCGCTCGCCTGGCGCTCTGCCTCCCGACTCCCTGCTCACCGCTCCGATGCTGCTAACCATGAACTTGTAAGGACCCTTGTAGTCACAAGCGCCTCTGACGATCATCACAAAAAGTTTTTAAAAACGGTTTCTCTATCTAACAGGAATGACCTTCCTATCAGGAGATGTGAATTTCACTACAAGCTAATCAAAAATCCATTTAGGAATCACTGTGTTCTGTACTTGATTTAAAAACCATTTATGAGTAAAAGTACTGGCATGCCTGAGCGTATGACCATGGATTTCTGGAACATTTCAAAGGCAAATAGACTTGGTTGTGAATAATTATTAGCCTTAAGCAATAAACAGATTTCTAAAAGAAAAAGCAATGTTTAAATTCAAAATATTCCAATCTGCCAATTAGCGACAAATGCTGTACAGTTCGAAAACTTCAAAGCGTTCACCTTTCTCATCAGTAAAACATAGGAAGGATAAGATATGTAATAGTGCAAGTAACAAACCACAATAACTTGAATAATGCTCGTGTTGGGAAAGGTACCTCATATAAGGGGTAATTGAGTATGGGGAAAATTTTGGGGAAACAAAGAAAAAGTGAAAGAGGAGAGTTTTTGAATAGTCTTTTGAAAATAGGGGTAGCAAGGTGGAGGGAACTGAGTGCAGAATTCCAGAGGGAAGGGGTGTTACAGTTGGAAAATGTTACAGCAGAGTGGGGGGGGGGGCAAGTATTTAGGAAAAGTCTGGAATTTAGCGTAATGGAGCGCGTTCATTACATGAAGGAGAAAAAATTGCAGGGATAAGGGGAAAGAGCCGGAGAATGGGACAAACTAGATTGCTCTTCGAAGGAGCCGGAGCAGCCTCGATGGGCCAAATAGCCTCTTTCCGGTGCTGTACTATGCTATGATTCTGTGATAACGTTGCACGTAAATGCTTTGGTACAATTGGAAACTTAAAATAAAACTGTACTTAAAACTATGCAGGTTTTAATGAATGCTGGTTGAACAAGGTTTTTTTCAGTTAGAAAACCTACATTGGCTCATTCAATAGAAATCTTAATAGAGAAAACGTTGTCATAGCGACCAAGATGCCACTATGAAACTATTCTGGGATATTCAATCCAATGCTGCACAACTTCCACCATGACATCTTTTTCCAAAAGTTGGGCAGAGAGCCAGGGAATGGGACTAACTGGATTGCTCTTCGAAAGAGCCGGTGCAGACTTGATGTGCCAAATGGCATCCTTTTGTGCTGTACTATTCTATGATTCTATGTTTCTAAGGACATAAAGCAGGAAGAAATCAGTCCAATATTTAATTAAAAAAAATAAAGTCTCTTAATTAGATATTAGTGATAACTCCAACAATACCTTGTCCCATTCCCTGGCTCTTGCTTCTCTTTCGTTAGACTTATTCCTGCACACTTCAGCTCGAAAAAAAATTGCACCCTAAGTTGCTAGAAGTGTGAGCTGATACTGGCGCGAAGGCAATAAGGCATCTGGGACCTTGGTGAACGATGGGACCAACTGTGTATCTCCTTAACCAATGGGATTTAAGGACCGAGAAAGAAACAGATGAATGACTGTGAAGGAGGGTGAATTAGAGGGTGAACTAGAGTCAAATCAGATACAAAATGAGAAATAAAGATTGGATTAAGTGAGTGAAGAATAAAAAAGATAGAAAGGAAAATTAAGAAAAAAAATGTAATATTAAAAATGCCAATAAAAAAATTTCCACCAACTATTTACTACATGCATGAATGAGATTAAACAGTTTAAACGGTTCCCTTTCTGGGCTAGGGGGGTTGATTAGCATTACATTAACAATCATCACATCATTAAAAAAGTACTTGCGCTATTAAGTTCTAGCCCTAACTTTCTGCGGCGAGTTTAATGGTCAATTAATGTGCAAATCCTGCAAGTTCTTAAAAATGACCAGTAACTAAGGGCGAGCTGCTGTTTCTGCAAATTCTGGGGATACACAACTACCGAAATATCTTTTAATCCTCGGAACCTGCTGGCTGATTTGCATATTAATAACACGTATTTTTCCAGCAAGATCCTGCCAAGATGGTTTTACTGTTTGTGAATTACAGACCATAATAAGAAATTACCCAACTGGTCAGTCCTTTGTTTTCTTTAGAATGCCTGGAAGAGGTTACATAGATAGTGATGGGTGAGGCCATGAAGTAATTGGAATACGAAGATGAGAGTTTTAAGTAGGTGGTGTTGAGGGAATGTTTTTCCCAAGTATTGAGAAACAATTTAAAGTATTACCCAATCTCCCATGGTATTATGGGTCATCAAGGGCAACTAGGGATGGGCAATAAATGCTGGCTTTGCCCTCAACCAGAGAATGTATAATACAAATACATCTATTCATGGTTTTATATCAACAAGTGAGTTAAACAATGCAAATATTCTTTCATTGTTTCTTTGTCTCTTTTCCATCCTGTCATTTTCTTTCTC
The DNA here is from genome assembly GCF_044704955.1 of Pristiophorus japonicus. Lineage (NCBI taxonomy): Eukaryota > Metazoa > Chordata > Chondrichthyes > Pristiophoridae > Pristiophorus > Pristiophorus japonicus. Next base: position 44,493,245 of record NC_091988.1, read on the forward strand.
TGTAAGGCTGTTTCACAATTTTCATTCTGGTATATGTAACTTTCCATTTGTGTCCAATGCTTTTTCTTATTCTTTCTCTAGCACTCTCTTTGTAAGTGTGTCCTTCCCCTAGTCTGCTCTATTGTCTATCTCCCAATGTCTCTGCAAGTCTCTTACTCATGTTCCTTTACTGATGTACTCAATTTTTGCATCTCAATTTTGTTAAAGCATAGGGTATACAGCAGAATGGCAGCCAACATCTGAAAGATTGGAGGTGGGTACTGGAATCAAGTGAGGGCAAGGAAAGGCGAGAGAGAAATTAGGGATTGAGGCCTGGAAGGAAAGTGGGTCGTGGGAGAAGGTTACTGAGGAAATGAAGGTTTAGAACAAAATGTGCAGTCAGAGACCTTCAGCACTGGAGGGGAGCAAGGGACTGACAACACTTGAGGCAGGGGTGGAGCAAGAGTCTAGCAACAGTCAAAGCACTTGAAGTAGGGGATACAAGCACCACTCAGGAGGAGCTGGGATATGGTACTTGGAGAACCGGTGACTGGGGCCTCGGATCACTTGTGAGGGGTCAGGCGAACCGGGAGGGGAACCATATTGAGGCTGGTAGCATTGGAGGGACAAGGCTGATACCTGGCAGCAATCAAAGTGTCTGATGAGTATCAGTATCCGACTGGGGTCTGGCAGGACTCTGTGCAAGTTTAAGCCTTTGTTCCCTTTGCCCTCCCCCATTTGCTCTGTGCCAGTCAAGCAGGAGCGCGACTTCAACAAAGCCAGTAGTTCATACAGCACCATTATTTCTTTTGGCAATGGAAATTTCAGAAATAAAATCAAGCTGCGCAAACTTCCAATTTTCCGCTGGCGAAATGAGATTGAGAGATTTTACCAGGCATCAAATGGCAGTCTGCTAATTGTCACAGGCTGAAAAAACAGGCTGGAAGTAGAAATCAAGCATACGCTGTGCCTGGGAAACATCAGTAGGAGAGTCCAGGTAAACAGTGCAAGCTCTGGAAATAGAGTCGAACTTAATCTTCAGACCCAAGAGAAATGGCCAAGAGCATGCGGAAGAAACCTGTTGCAGGTATTTATTTCTTAAGAAATGGGTAAGCTTACAACTAAAGTTTGGTGCTTTCTTTGAGATTTATTTATATATTTACCATGATATACAAGTTACATTTTTTAGAACTATATTTTCGAGGAACCAAACTGGTCACTAAAATGCTCAGTGTGCGAAGAACTTTTACTGTGTCACAATGGCAATGAAATCGGCATGGAAAATGAACATTCTTTGAGATGACTATCTGCCATGATTCCTCAAAAACTTCGAGATTGCTCAAGAAGGTAACATTAGCAAACCTACACTTCTGCGTACATTAGTCATGTTGCCTGTATTAGTCACACCATAAACCAACTTAAATAAGGACATTTTAGAACATCCATGTAGTTCCCATTCATGATCAGCTTAATAAAAATGAGGAAAAATCAACATCAGCTCCCTGTTTGGGACCTTATATAATATTTATCTTTTACGTTCTACGGTCATAAGGAAAACCTTCTGTCGCTAATTGGCTGTATGTATAGTGGAGAGGCTAAAATTAAAGGCAACACGTTCAGCAAAGGTTCATTCAGATCAATTTATTTCTATAGAAACAATTTTTTTTAATGTAAAAACAAAAGTACAGAATCTAAGCAAGGATAAGCTTGATTGTGACAAATAAACTGACTGGCTTTGTTTTGAAAATCAAGTATTGTTTACCAAAATCAACCATTTTTCAGTGTATGTATAAATAATTATGAAACTCTGCCACTAAAAATTTATCCAATGTAGCCAGCTGGGCCTGCAGCTATTTCCAAGCCTAAAATTATATCTCACTGTATAAACCAGCTTTATTTATACAAACAGCAATCACTCTGCTCACTTTTGAATACACCAGCTGTAAAAAGTGGCATTGCATGATAAAAATATTACTTTCCACTTACAGAATGATCAGATGAAAAAGTAGTGCCTCACAGTGCTGTTAAACTTATTACTTTTTAAATGGCAAGATTCTATCTATTTTTTTTTAAAGCCCTTGCCATTCTTGTGCCACACACTAGGATCAACCAAGACAAGAGATCTCTGCCCAGGCCTCAGCATACATGGAATAAATCTGCGGTATCAATTAGTCGTTCATCATACTGTGCCACTATCAATCGACTAATACGTTACCTGATTAGTTATGAACTTAATGAGCAATAAAATAGCCTGTAAAAATCTAACTCTTATAACGTAACATACATTTGTGATGGGCTTCCTATTTAGTTGTATAATCATTAATTGCCTGTACATGCCTACAGCTCTCAGAAGGGAGGTAAGTCTAACTCTACCTGTCGAAATGTCATGCAAGATTAAACCACTTTTCTTTTCACCTCCCCCCCCCCCCGCAAAACAGAATATTTTACATTCAGTAGAAAAGCCTGGATGAAACTGTGGCTGGTGAAAATAATTGTGACGGAATGTAACCATGCAGAAATAGAAATGCAGGCCACGCATCTGAACTTCATTTGGCAGCTAGTCAATGAAAGATTCAGCACTGTCTTGTGCACTCCACTACATCAGTAAGACAGACACAATTTAGTTACACAGCGCTCCAGATCACGCACACTCAAATGCTTTAATCGAAAACTAAAATTTACGTTATTCAATTCTGTTACTTTTGGCCCTGGGATCACAGTATGGACTGTCTGTAACTTGGCATTACGTTGGTAAGCTCACAAAAAAGCCCAGAGAGCTGGGTATGGAAATGGGAGGAGGGGGTGGGGAAATCACATTGGTACAGCAGAGCCACTCTTTTGAATTTGGGGTTGAAGTACATTATTAGGGCAGAGTGGAAATTCTACCCTAAATCTGCCTGCGTTATACTCAATCTGGAGTACTTGGTGCTAAATCTGAGTGGACAAAATGTAAATATGTCCCAAACTCTGCATTAGCACAAGCATTCACCAAAAAAAGTTTGAAAGAAAATCTGCGGATGCATTTATGGTTGCTGGCATTTGAGGGCATTATTTCCAAAAGAAACTTGCTGGAAATGTTCAAAAAGTAGCAATATAGTAACCCATCTCCAAGATGTAGAAAAACGCAAACATGGCGACGTTTAATACTTGCCCTGAGATTTTAGAATGTACACGTGACTCCCTGTGACTTTGTTCACAACTATTCAGAGGGCATAGCGTCTTTCAGTTGCGTTTGCTGTAACAGGCTGAGAGGTTGCTGTTGTGTTCCTAACACAGATGAGACTGCACACAGGGAGGTTAAAGTAAGTGACCTCAGTCTTTATTAAGACACTCCAGAGTGAGGAACAGGCCTTAGGGACCAGCAAATATACTGTGCTCCTAAGGGATGCTGGGATCCCTTGGGACTTCAGGGGATGTGCTCCCTGGTGGCGGAACATGGGAGTGCATGCTTTACAGATACACAACATCACTCCCCCCCAAAGTCAAAGTGAAAACTATTTACAAGGTGAGGCGGTCGGGAGCCTTTCTTTCCCTGGTGGACCGCCTCGGTACAAATGTCTGTTCTGGTGTGTTGGCTGTGTCCTCGCTGGGCTGCCATGTTGTTGGCCCTGCAGGGCTGCTCGGTGAGCCTGGCCTTGCTGGGCTGTTAGGCGTGAGTGGTTCGATTTCCTGGTCCGGCTTGGTGTTGTTGATCCTTTGGATGTGTGTTGTGGGCTCGAAAAAGGTGGTGTCTGCTGTGGGTTGTTCAGTGCAGTCTGTGAACCACAGCCTTGTTTGGTCCAGGTCCATTGTCTAGTTTGACTACAAACACCCTATTCCCTTCTTTAGCTATCACCGTGCCCGCGATCCACTTGGGACCATGTCCATAGTTTAGCACATATACAGGGTCATTCAGATCAATTTCCCGTGACACAGTGGTGCGACCATCGTTTACATTTTGTTGCTGCCGCCTGCTCTCTACCTGATCATGCAGGTTGGGGTGCAGCGAGAGTCTGGTTTTAAGTGTCCTTTTCATGAGTAGCTCAGCCGGGGGCACCCCTGTGAGCGAGTGGGGTCTCGTGCGGTAGCTGAGCAGTACTCGGGACAGGCGGGTTTGGAGTGAGCCTTCAGTGACTCGTTTAAGGCTCTGTTTGATTGTTTGTACTGCCCGCTCTGCCTGCCCATTGGAGGCTGGTTTAAACGGGGGCCGAGGTGACATGTTTGATCCCATTGCGGGTCATGAATTCTTTAAATTCGGCACTGGTGAAACATGGCCAGTTGTGTCAGGCAGGCCGTGGGTGGCAAACATGGCCCTCAGGTTTTCAATGGTGGCGGTGGCGGTGCTTCCCGACATTATTTCACATTCAATCCATTTTGAAAAAGCATCCACCACCACCAGGAACATTTTACCGAGAAACGGGCCCGCATAGTCGACATGGATCCTCGACCATGGTCTGGAGGGCCTGGACCACAAACTTAGTGGTGCCTCTCTGGGCGCATTGTTCAACTGAGCACACACACTGTATTGCCGTACACAGGACTCTAAGTCAGAGTCGATACCGGGCCACCACACGTGGGATCTGGCTATCGGTTTCATCATTACTATACCCGGGTGTGTGCTGTGGAGATCAGAGATGAACGTCTCCCTGCCCTTTTTGGGTAGCACTACGCGGTTACCCCACAACAGGCAGTCTGCCTGAATGGACAGCTCGTCCTTTCGCTGCTGGAACGGCTTGATTAGCTCTTGCATTTCAACGGGGATGCTGGCCCAACTCCCATGCAGTACACAGTTTTTTTACTAGGGACAGCAGAGGATCTTGGCGGGCCGTGACAGGTGATTTATCATTTTCAAAAGCTTCCATGACCATCAACAAATCTGCGGGCTGCGCCACCATCAACAAGTTTGCAGGCTGCACCATTTCACTCCCGTGGTGGGCAATGGTAACCGACTGAGAGCATCCGCACAGCTCTCGGTGCCTGGCCTGTGGCGGATGGTATAGTTATACGCTGATAGCGCGAGTGCCCACCTTTGTATGCGGGCTGAGGCATTAGTATTTATCCCCTTGTTTTCAGCTAACAGGGATATGAAGGGCCGGTGATCGGTTTCCAGCTCAAATTTGAGGCCAAACAGGTACTGATGCATTTTCTTTACCCCGAACACATACGCTAATGCCTCTTTCTCAATCATGCTGTAGGCCCTCTCGGCCTTAGACAAGCTCCTGGAAGCATAAGCGACAGGTTGCAACTTCCCCGCAACGTTAGCTTGTTGTAATACACACCCGACTCCGTGCGACATGCATCACATGCTAGCACAAGTATTTTACACGGGTTATACAATACAAGCAGCTTGTTGGAGCATAAAATGTTTCTGGCTTTCTCAAAAGCAATTACTTGTTTTTTTTCCCCATACCCAGTTCTTATCTTTACGCCAAAACACATGTAGGGGCTCTAAGAGGATGCTTAACCCCAGTAGGATGTTACCAAAATAGTTGAGTCGTCCCAGGAACGACCGCAGCTCCGTGACGTTCTGTGGCCTGGGCGCGATCCTGATAGCCTCTGTCTTGGTGTCTGTGAGCCGAATATCGTCCGCCACGATCTTTCTCCCCAAAAACTCCACTTCTGTTGCCATGAAGACGCATTTCGACCTCTTCAGCCGCAGCCCAACACGATCCAGTTGCTGGAGGAATGCCTCCAGGTTTTGTAGGTGCTCGAAGGTGTCCTGACCCGTGACCAATATGTCGTCCTGAAAAACCACCGTGCGTGGTACCGACTCGAGTAGGCTCTCCATGTTTCTCTGGAAGATCGCTGCCGCCGACCGAATTCCAAGCGGGCATCTGTTGTAGATGAACAGCTTGTGCGTGTTGATGCAGGTGAGGCCCTTCGAAGACTCCTCCAGCTCCTGCGTCATATGTAGGCTGAAATCAGGTCGAGCTTGGTGAATGTCTTGTCTCCTGCCAGCGTCGCAAATAGGTCGTCTGCCTTGGGTAGCGGGTATTGGTCCTGTAGCGAGAAACGATTAATAGTTACTTTATAGTCGCCGCAAATCCTGACCGTGCCATCACTTTTGAGTACTGGAACAATTGGGCTGGCCCACCCGGTGAATTCCACTGGGGAGATGATGCCCTCGCGTTGCAGCCTGTCCAGCTCAATTTCCACTCTCTCCCTTTTCATGTGAGGTATCGCTCGCGCCTTGTGGTGAATGGGTCGTGCCTCTGGGACCAAGTGGATCCGCACCTTCGCCCCGGAAAAGTTTCCAGTGCCTGCCTCAAAAAGCGAAGGAAATTTGTTAAGAACCTGGGTACATGAGGCCTCATCGACATGTGATAGCTCTCGGATGTCATCCCAGTTCCAGCGGATTTTGCCCAGCCAGCTCTATCCAAGCAGTGTGGGGCCATCGCCTGGGACAATCCAGAGTGGCAATTCGTGCACAATGCCCTCGTAAGTGACCTTGACCATGGCGCTGCCCAGGACAGTGATAAGCTCTTTGGTGTACGTTCTCAGTTTCGTGTGGATGGGGCTCAGGGCTGGTCTGAGTGCCTTGCTGCACCACAGTCTCTCAAACATCTTTTTACTCATGATGGATTGCCGAGCGCCAGTGTCCAGTTCCATGGCTACGGGTAAGCCATTCAATTTTACGTTTAGCATTATAGGTGGACATTTCGTTGAAAATGTGTGCACCCCGTGTACTTCAGCATCTGCCTCCTCTCTGAGGCTCGAAATTGCTTTGATCCACCATGGACCGATCTTCCTCTGCCATGTGGTGATTAGCAAGTTTTGCAGAGCTTGCAGCTCATCTGCAAGCTCGTTGGAGGTGCCCCATTGTTCCACAGCTCTTACAAACATACCCTTTGAAGCAGCATGAATAGGCTGAATGGAAGCCTCCACAACGACAACAAGGTGTGAATTGCCTTGCATTCATCCTTTGTTGCGGACTCTGAGTCACCTGAGGCCTACTGGCAGTTGCAGACTCGTGGGTTCTGCCCTGTACATTTCTGCTCGCAAATACAGTTCCAGTTAATTTATGAACATTGCTAGCACTTGTGTGCTGAGAGATTTGTTTGGTGTTATCACTGGTGGACATAAACGCCTGGGCTATCACAATGGCCTTACTGAGGGTCGGTGTCTCTACAGTCAAAAGTTTTCGTAGGATGGTCTCGTGACCAATGACCAGTACAAAAAAGTCTCTGAGCATTTGCTCCAGGTAGCCATCAAACTCACATTGTCCTGCAAGTCGCCTTAGCTCGGTGACGTAGCTCGCCACTTCCTGACCTTCAGATCGCTGGCACGTGTAGAACCGATACCTCGCCATCAGCACGCTCGCCCTTAGGTTAAGATGTTCCCAAACCAGTGTACACAGCTCCTCATACAACTTATCTGTGGGTTTTACCGGAGCCAGAAGATTCTTCATGAGGCTGTAGGTCGGTGCTCCGCAGACTGTGAGGAGGACCGCTCTCCTTTTTGCAGCGCTTCCTTCTCCGTCCAGCTTGTTGGCTACAAAGTACTGGTCTAGCTGTTCGACATATGCTTCCCAGTCCTCACCCTCCGAGAACTTCTCCAGGATGCCCACAGTTTGCTGCATTTTTGCGTTGGATTCGTGTACTCGTTGCCAGTTGTTGTGTTCCTAACACAGATGAGACTGCACACAGGGAGGTTAAAGTAACAGTGACCTCAGTCTTTATTGAGACACTCCAGAGTGAGGAACAGGCCTTAGGGGCCAGCTTATATACAGTGCTCCCAAGGGATGCTGGGATCCCTTGGGATTTCAGGGGATGCGCTCCCTGGTGGCGTAACATGGGAGTGCATGCTTTACAGATGCACAACAGTTACAGCACCATGGAGAAAACAAGAATAAAAAGTGAAGCTGCAGCACCACCCCCAGTGTAAATAAGAATTGCAGGAGCCACCAGTACAGTAGCTACTGACTTCAGTGGAGTGGTGCCATCACAGAGTTACCTATTGATTTTAACGGACTGGGACTTTACATCAGTGGGTGATGTTGTATCATGTCGCATCTGTGACAACGTCCAAAAAACTTCAAGCCTTTTAATGCAGAAATCTATACTGGAAGAGCTCTTCATTATTTCCCAATGGATTTTCCACTTAATTGATGAGGAAGCATCGCAATTGTGAAGGTGGAGGTGAAAAGGGATTCCGTGGAGTACATCTGGTACCGTATACACAATAAAATAAAAACAACAATCAACAGGATCCATTCCCAGACCAAGCAATGCTTTAAATACATGGCTCTTAGCTGGTTGGTTCACTCCCAGCCAGCTAGTTGCTGTTCGGAGAGGGCGTTCGTTGAAGCACTAGCCACCAAAATGGCTGTGCAGCCTCTTTAAATGAGCGCTAACAGGCATTTTAAGTGGCAATCAGCTGTTTTAGGCACCTCTAGCGGCCATTCCTAGCACTAACTTAAACTCCTTTACCAAGATGGTGTCCTGGGCTAAACCCGAGATAAATCAGTGATTTTAGCTTAAGACCCCATCTTGGCCAACGCTTTACTGCCTAAAGTATCCCGTGAAAATCGCCCCCCAAGACTCTGAACAGCTTTATTCAGTTAGACACAAAAATAAGTACTTTCATTTATGAAGGACTTCGAAGTTAGCTCTTCTTGTCCCAGTGACTCAAATTTTCCCATTCTAGTTAAGCGAGTAAAGTCTTCTATTGTACAAGAATAGTTAATGAAGAATGTTGCACTTTATCAAGGAGGCTTTGAGGGTGTCCTTAAAGCGTTTCCACTGCCCACCTGGGGCTCACTTGCTGTGTAGCAGTTCTGCGTAGAGCGCTTGCTTAGGAAGTCTCGTGTCGGGCATGCGGATGATGTGGATCGCCCAACGGAGCTGGTCGAGTGTGGTCAGTGCTTCGATGCTGGGGATGTTGGCCTGAGTGAGAACACCGATGTTGATATGTCTAGCCTCCTAGTGGATTTGCAGGATTTTGCGGAGAAAGCATTGGCGGTACTTCATCCTAATGATGATGCAACATCCCCACCGGCACCTGGGAATCTCTGGCCCAAGACTGCCCAAAATGGAGGAAGAATATCCGGGAGGGTGAGGAGCACCTCGAGTCTCATCGCCGAGAGCATGCGGACATCAAGCACAGACAGCGGAAGGAGCGTGTGGCAAGCCAGGCTCCCCACCCACCCTTTCCTTCAACCACTGTCTGCCCCACCTGTGACAGAGACTGTAACTCCCGCAAGTCTTCCTCGATTTCGAGGGATTGCCTATGGATGAATGGATGGGATGGATGGAGTTAATGAAGTAAGGTTTATGGTGCTCTGAGATTTAGCAGGAACGATTTAGAGTCAAAAGGGCCACCTCCAAAGGTTCCAGCTGGCAGTTCGCACCGGCTATGGTTGTCTGCCAATGATGCCATTAACATGACTGTAATATAAATAATCAACTGCAGATGGATTTAAAGTATAAAATATCTCTAGCCACATAGAACACTTGTTCCTAACATTTACTTTGTCACCTTCCTTAGATCCTGCGCTACATACCATTTTGAAGTGAAATTGTTAAATACAACTTGCACCTAGGCTTTGGTCAATTGCACTCTGTAGCCAACAAGTATGAGGTATGAGAGAGCAGGTTGGGATTTCTCTTTCCTTCTCCCAGCCCCACCGCCCACTAACCTCCCACTGAAGAAGAAATTAACTCCTTCTCAGCATCATTATTAGGATTTCAGTGAAGCGTAATGGAAAGAGTGCCAAGACTTGTCCATTTGAACTGTGGAGAATTATCTAGTAGTTCAATCATAGATTCTGTTCTTACAAAATTTAGGTTGTATCTGCTGGAAGTCTTGAGCTATATAATGCGAGGGTGGTTACAGGTCGTTACTGTTATCGGTAATGGTGCGAACAATTTGAGGTGGTGAATTTGGAGCAACAAAAAGTGCATCATAGAACATTAAAGCCTTATGTCTGTGTGTCAGCCGTGGCTCAGTGGATGGCACTCTGCCTCGGAGTCAGGAGCTTGTGGGTTCAGGTCCCACCAGAGAGACCTGAACACAAAAAATCTGGGCTGACACTCCACTGTAGTGCTGAGGGAGTGCTGCATTGTCGGAGGTGACATCTTTCGGATGAGACATTCAACCGAGGCCCTGTCTGTTCTCTCAGGTGGACGTAAAAGATCGCATGGCACTATTTCAAAGAAGAACAGGGGAGTTATCCCCAGTGTCCTGGCCAATATTTATCCCTCAATCAACATCACAAACAGATTATCTGGTCATTATCACATTATTGTTTGTGGGAGCTTGTGGTGCTCAAATTGGCTGTCGCGTTTTCCACATTACAACAGTAACTACAGTTCCAAAAGTACTTCATTGGCTGTGAAGTGCTTGGGACGTCCGGTGATCGTGAAAGGCGCTATAGAAATGCAAGTCTTTCTTTTTTCTTTCAGTCTGTATCATATTGCTATCAGTATGGTAAATGTGCTTAGTAATAACCCTAGTCTATTCGAGAATTCTCTAATGGCACAGCTATGATTAGAAACTGACCACGTGAGCAATTGGAAGGAGGATGTCACCATTCCCTAGTTGTTGCTAAATTTAAAACAATGTGTAATTATAATAAGACCAGAATCACCATAGGCCAGGAGCTTAACTAGAATAACCAACGTTGTGGCTATATGAGCAGGGCCGCGGCTGTGTACGAGTGGCTCACCTCTTGACCCCGTCACTCCACTATGTACAAAGCTCAAGTTAAGAATGTGATGCAATACTCTCCACTTGCCCAAATGGGTGCAGTCACAATAACACTCAAGAAGCACAACACCATCGAGGACAAAGCAGTCCGCTCGATTGACACTCCAGCCACGGAACTCATTATCCACCTCCTCCACCCTTACGACCCTCAGAGAAGGAATTCCTCCTCATTTCTGTTTTAAATGGGCGACCCCCTTATTCTGAAACTATGCCCCCTACTTCTAGATTCCCCCATGAGGGGAAACATCCTCTCTGCACCAACCTGTCAAGCCCCCTCAGAATCTTACATGTTTCAATAAGATCACCTCTCATTCTTCTAAACTCCAATGAATATAGGCCCAACCTGCTCAACCTTTTTTCATATGACAACCCCTTCGTCTCAGAAATCAACCTCGTGAACTGAACTGCCTCCTTCCTTAAATAAGACCAAAACTTTATGCAGTACTCCAGGTTTGGTCTTACCAACGCCCTGTACAGTTGGAGCAGGACTTCCCTACTTTTATACGCAATAACGGCCAACATTCCATTTGCCTTCCTGATTACTTGCTGTACCTGCATGCTAACTTTTTGTGTTTCATGTACAAGGACCCCCAGATCCCTCTGTACAACAGCACTTTTTACTCGCTTTTTAATTTTTCCTACCAAAGTGGATAACTTCACATTTTCCCACATTATAGTCCATATACCAGATTTTTGCCCACTCATTGGGCCCAAGTTTCCACATGATTCACGCCTGATTTTTTAGGAGCAACTGGTGGAGAACGGACTATTTTAGAAATCGCAATTCTCCACATTTTTTTTTCTGCAGTTCTAGTCAGGTAGAACAGTTCTAGTTTAGAACAGAATTTTTTCTTCAAAAGGGGGCGTGTCCGGCCACTGACGCCTGATTTGAAAGTTTCCACAGTGAAAATGTACTCCAAACTAAAGTAGAATGGCGCCAGTGAAGATTTTTGTAGAACTGAAAAAACCTGTTCTACACATTAAAAAATCAGGCGCAGGTTACAAATTAGGCGTCCAGAACGAGGTGGGGGGGGAAGGGAACTCATTAAATTCTACAATGAATCCTTATTTATACTTATACAAATATTATACAAATAAATCCAACCTGAATAAACATTTATAAGCCAAGAAAAGATTAAATAAACCATCTTCCTACCTGTGTGAAAGTGCTTCAGCCAGGGAGAATTCTGCAGCTGTTCGTGCCGCTGAGCGAGAGAGGGAGGGGGAGAGAGAGAGAGAGAGAGAGAGGGGAGGGAGAGAGAGAGAGGGGAGGTCGGGAGAGAGAGAGGGGGGGTCGGGGGAGCGGGTGTCGGGTCGTGGGGAGGGAGCGGGTGTCGGGTCGGGGGGGGGGGGAGCGGGCCTCGGGTCGGGGCGGGGGGGAGCGGGTCTCGGGGCGGGGGGGGGGAGCGGGTCTCGGGTGTCGGGTCGCGGTCGGGGCGGGGGGGAGCGGGTGTCGGGTCGGGTCGGCGGGGAGCAGGAGCTGGCCGTGGGAGGAGCCTCATTCACGCAGCCCCAGTGAGGCCATTGGGCCAGGGCTAGGGGCTGCGTGCTTCGGGCCCCTCCCACACAGTTCGGCGCCTGGAGCTACTGCACTTGTGTGCCCACTGTAGCGCGCATGTGCAGATGTCCCGGCACTGTTTTCAGCGCAGGGACCTGGCTCCGCCCCCCCCCACAGCTCATGCCGGCTGCGCCGAGTGCCACAGGACCTGTAAGTCGGTGGAGACTACCGAGGATTTTTTAGCTCGGAGGGGCGCCCGTTTTTTTTCTTGTGGAAACTTGGGCCCATTGAGCCTATCTATATCCCTTTATAGATTCTTTGCATCCTCCTCACAACTTGCTTTCCCACCTATCTTTGTATCATCAGTAAATTTGGCTACATTACACTCGGTCCCTTCATCCAAGTCATTAATATAATTCACAAATAGTTGAGGCCCCAGCACTGATCCTGTGGCACCCCACTAGTTACTATTTGCCAACCTGAAAATGGCCCATTTATCCTGACTCTCTTGTTTTCTGTTAGCTAGCCAATCCTCTATCCACACTAATATATTACCCCCAACCCTGTAAGTTCTCATCTTGTGCAGGAACCTTTTGTGTGGCACCTTATCGAATGCTTTCTGGAAATCCAAATACACGACATCAATTGTTCCGGATGCTGACTCGCCTGCTGTGCAATTCCATCATTTTTTACCAAGGACAAAATAATGACATGGGAACACGATCAGATCCAAGTTCCCATCATGCTGATTTGGACATATGCCAGCATTCCTCCATCATTATTAAGTCCAAATCCTGGAATTACCTACCTAACACCATCATGGGTGCAGTATCATCACAAGGACTGCAGTGGTCAAAAGGCCCACCACCTAATTCTCAGGGCAACCACAAATGGGTAATAAATACAGCCTTGCCAGCATCGCCCACATTCCAACAGTAAGTTTGATCAAAACTATTCTTTTGTGCTTAGTCACAGGTCTGATTAACGTTTGTGGCCTCATGCATGAAATCGAAACACGAACATAATTCGGCTCCGTATAGCAGTCAAAGGCTAATTATTCCAGGCAGCCTTTTTATGCCGTCCTGCAGCAAATATTTATACTGCGCCAAGACTGACTCGAGAAAACAGTACAATAGTATTACAAGAATGTTGTGAACCTGTAATACTTCTTCATAACTGAGAAGATGTTTCACCATGGCATCAAGACACATCTGCAGAAGACAGATGGACCTATGTGACAGAAATGGGAAATTCACACTATGTTCAAACAGGATTCATTACTAAATTACTGCGATATAAGAGGAAGAAAAACTCAGCTTTGGTTGACTTGTGTCACTGCATAGTTCGACCCTGAAAATGCCCCCTCCCCGTTATTCACCTGGATTTCAGCATCTATTATGCAATCCAAACTTGATAGGACTATTCCTTATAAGGAACAAACAAGCTTCCATGACACCTTGTATTTTTCATATTTGTGAGGAGATTAACTCTTATGTATAACAGAAGTTGCATAGACTTCGGTTTACATTCCCTTGAACATAGAAGATTAAGGGGTGATCTAACTTAGGTGTTTATGATTAAAGGAATTGATATGGTAGAGAGAGAGAAACTATTTCCTCTGGTGGAAGTGTCCAGAGCAAGGGGGTATAACCTTAAAATTAGAGCTAGACTGTTCAGAGATGATGTCAGAAAGCACTTCTTTACATTGGAAATCTGGAAAACTCTCCCCAAAAAGCTGTTGAGACTAGGTCAATTGAAAATTTCAAAGCTGAGATTGTTATGCAGGGGTATTAAGGGAACCAAGGCGGGTAGATGGAGTTAAGGCACAGATCAGCCATGATATAATTGAATGGCGGAACAAGCTCAAGGACTGAATGGCCTATTATTCCTATGTTTCCCTGAAAGACTAAAAATGCTGGTTTTCAAAATTAAACAATCCAGCTTCAAAAACAGCAATATTTCCTCATTTTTCTAGTAAGCTTCTATTCGATCACCTAAAATGTCAATCAATATGCAGCAAATCTGTAATTTGTGTACACGTGCACATTAAAATGAAAAAGAAATACAATGTACATCATTAGTACAAAGAAAATGCCCAACTAGTCAGTGGAAATGCTGAAATTGCACAGCAGGCCAGTCAGCACCTGAACAGAGCGGACCTCTCAGCAGAACACCCCACGGGGTAGAATTTCATTTTTCATGGTAGTTTTAAGTCAAAATTACCATTTTCGCTGCGCTACCGTTTAAGGGCCCGCTTTTCGGCCTTTAATTCTCGGTAAAAATCGACATTGCATGACAATTCCCAGCGCAAATCACGAATTTCAGCAACTTTGGTCCGGGGCCGATAGCACTGCGAGAGGCCTTGGCAGTGTTCGTGCAGGACAACATCCCCGGCATCGAAGCACTGACCACACTGGACCAGCTCCGTTGGGCGGGCCACATCGTCGGCATGCCCGACACAAGACTCCCAAAACAAGCACTCTACTCGGAACTCCCACACGGCAAGCGAGTCCCAGGTGGGCAGAGGAAACTGTTCAAGGACACCCTCAAAGCCTCCTTGATAAAGTGCAATAACCCCACTGGCACCTGGGAATCCCTGGCCCAAGACCGCCCAAAATGAAAGAAGAGCATCCGGGAGGGCGCTGAGCTTCTCGAGTCTCATTGCCGAGAGCATACAGAAATCAAGCGCAGACAGCGGAAGGAGCATGCGGCAAACCAGGCTCCCCATCCACCTGTAACAGAGACTGTATTTCCCACATTGGACTGTACAGCCACCTGACAACTCACTTTTAGAGTGGAAGCAAGTATTCCTCAATTCCGAGGGACTGCCCATGATGATGATGGGAAGGGGGAAAAACAAAAAACAAAAAAAAAATTCACAAACCCCTTACCAACTAAATCGCTGAAAAAGAATTAAAAAATAAAAACTTTAACTTACCTTTTTTGCAAGTCTTCATACATACCGCTGCTGGTAGGGCTGCACCGCAGGTTTGGCCCCGTCAGTATTCTGGCCGCTATGGGTCCCAAGAGAGCCAAAAATCGATCGCAAATGCTATTTGTGGTGTTGCACGTCGGCGCTCCTCTCCCCGCTGGTACGTGGAAGCGCCGCCGCAAAAAGGTACCCCGAAGATTGGCTGCGTGGTTGATAATGAAGAGGAAAGTCATGGGCTGCAGGAGCATATCAATACACCGGTCAGGTGGGCAGAGCAGTAGCAAATGGAATTTAATTCAAAGAAGTGTGAGGTGATGCTTTTTGGGAGGGCTAATAAGGAAAGGGTATACACATTAAGCGATAGGCCATTTAAGAGTGTAGATGAACAAAGGGACCTTGGAGTGCTTGTCCACAGATCCCTGAAAGGAGCAGGCCAGGTGGATATGGTGGTTAAGGCAGGATACGGAATGCTTGCTTTTATTGGCCGAAGCATAGAATACAAGAGCAGGGAGGTTATGCTTAAATTATATAATACTTTGGTGAGGCCACAGCTGGAGTACTGCATGCAGTTCTGGTCGCCGTATTATAGGGAGGACGTGACTGCACTAGAGGGTGCAGAGATTTACTAGGCTGCTGCCTGGAATGACTAATCTTAGTTATGAGGACAGATTGGATAGGCTGGGGTTGTTCTCATTGGAACAGAGGAGGTTGAGAGGAGACTTTATTGGGGTGTACAAAATATTGAGGTGCCTGGACAAATTGGATAGTAAGGGCCTATTTCCATTGGTGGAGGGGTTTGGTACGAGGGGGCATAGTTTTAAGGTGGTTGGTGGAAGGTTTACAGGAGATTTGAGGTGGGGCTTCTTTACACAGAGAGCTGTGGGGATATGGAATTCACTGCCGAGAAGAGTGGTGGATGCAGAAACCCTCACCACTTTTAAGAGATGGTTGGATGGGCACTTAAAGTGCAGTAACCTGCAGGGTTACGGACCTAGAGCTGATAATTGGGATTAGATTGGATGACCTTTTGTTGGATGGTGCAGATATAATGGTAAGTATTGCAAGGAATAGAATACGGCCAGGGTGATCTCCTGGATTAGTTTTGACCGCCTGGATGGGTCGGAGAGGAATTTTCCCAGATATTTTCTCCCTAAATTGGCCTGGGTTTTTAATCTGGTTTTTGTCTCTCATAGGAGATCACATGGCTCCGGTTGGGGTGGAGTGTAGAATGTTTCAGTATTAGGGTTGTCACAGTTGTGTGAGGCAGACTGGATTGGGCTGGGTGCTCTTTGCCTTTCCGTCATTGTTCATAGGTTTATATGTGTCATGTATTCAACTATCATTGTAACCCATGTATAAGCTGACCGAAGTTGTACACCATGAGAACATTGACCATAAGGGGGTGAACTTGTGGGAGACACTCCTAACCTGGACTTTCAGGTATAAAAGAGGAAGCTCCACCCACCTTCATCACTTGAGGTCTTGGTAATAAAGGTAATTGATCACAGAGTGACCTTCTCTCAAGTATGGGCCTCGTGTGCAGTTATACTGTATAGTAAGGACATATCATTGGCGACGAGAAACTGGGATTTAAACTATGCGAGCATGGCCACTAGCAGGACAGAAGAAAGGTAACTGTGTTGGTGATGGTTGGGACGACTTTATTGAGAGACTACAGCAAAGTTGTGTCACGAAGGAATGGTTCGGACAGGATTCGGCCGACAAACATAGGGCTCATCTGACGGTTTGTGGATCCAGAACATACTCCCTGATGAAGGACCTTCTAGCGCCAGAGAAGCCAGCAGACAAGACGTTCGAAGAGCTCAGTAATCAGGGAACACCTTAAACCGGCGAGCAGCATGCACATGGCGAGACACCTGTTTTACACGCACCGGCGGCGAGAAGGGCAAAGCGTTCCAGACATTGTGGCAAATCTCCGGCGACTGGCGAGCCTATGTAAGTTCCCAGATGCATGCAGAGCGGAGATGCTGCAAGACTTTTTTTTAATTGAGGGCATCGGGCACGCTGGGGTTTTCAGGAAACTGATTGAGACCAGACCTTGGAAGCGGCGGCTCTGATAGCCCAGATATTTATTTCAGGGGAGGAAGAGACCAGAATGATGTATGACAAAAATCTTGGCTCAAATGCGGCAAACGACCAGGGAGTCAACATTGTTAACGCAGCACACAGTTCTCTAGGCAGACAAGGGCAATTGGACATGCCACAGCATGTAGTCGAACCCAGAGGGGGAAATCAACAGAGACAATGGCTAGCTGAACGACAATTCATGCCATCGCAATGGACAATGCGGCCAGTAATGGGGCCATCAACACCTGTTAATGGTGCGCTTAAGGACAGTTACAGTCAGAGACGATCGACTTGTAATGGACCTTTTGTTTCCAATAACGGGGCCTCCAACTCATGCTGGAGGTGTGGAGGCAAACACCCAGCCAGAGCTTGCAGGTATCGGCAATATACCTGCAGAAACTGCAACGTCAGCGGTCACTTGGCGCATATGTGCAGGAAGCCTGCAGCCAGGTTGATGTACGAGGAGGACGGGCCCGATGCAAGCCCTATGAGGCCAAATGAATACTGGGGGAAATCGCTGGAAGCTGAAGTTCAGTGAGTTCATGTGAAGCACATATACAGTTCATATACCAGGACGTCATCGATAATGATGAAAGTGCTCTTCAATGGCATCCCAGTATTAATGGAGCTAGACACGGGGGGCAGCCAGTCCCTGATGAGTATCAAACAGTTCTAAAGGTCGTGGGTGTCCAAGGCCAGGAGGCCAAAATTATTGCCGATTGACGCACGGCTACGGCCATATACAAAGGAGATCATTCCGGTGCTAGGCAGCGCCACGGTAGTCGTGACCCACAAAGATTCGGAGAACAGGTTGCCACTCTGGATTGTCCCGAGGGACGGTCCCGCACTACTGGGGAGGAATTGGCTTGCTGTCATGAACTGGAAATGGGGCGATGTCAATGCAATTTCTTCTGTGGAGCGAGTATCATGCTCACAGGTCCTGGACAAATTTGACTCATTATTTCAACCTGGCATCGGCACTTTCATGGGGGCCAAGGTAGTGATTCACATAAACCCGGACACCAGGCCAGTACACCACAAGGCCAGAGCGGTGCCGTACGTGATGCGGGAAAAGATAGAATGCGAATTGGACCGCCTGCTGAGGGAAGGCATCATCTCGCTGGTCTAATTCAGTGACTGGACGAGCCCGATTGTGCTGGTGCTCAAGGCAGATGGGTTGATCAGGGTATGTGGCGATTACAAGGCCACCATCAATCGGGTGTCACTCCAAGACCAGTGCCCGCTACCGAGAGCGGAGGACCTCTTTACGACGCTATCCGATGGCAAACATTTTTCAAAATTGGACCAGACCTCAGCTTACATGACCCAGGAGCTGGCGAGTGAGTCGAAGAAGCTGACCACCATCACAACACACAAGGGGTTGTTTGAGTACAACAGATGTCCGTTCGGGGTTCGTTCGGCCGCGATCTTTCAGCGAAATATGGAAAGCCTCCTCCAGTCGATTCCAAGGACGGTGGTTTTTCAAGACGACATCCTCATTACGGGTCGCGATACTGAAGAACACCTCCACAATCTGGAGGACGTGCTACGCAGACTGGACCGGATAGGGCTGCAACTGAAAAAGGCGACGACCTTCTTCTTAGTTCCAGAGGTAGAATTCCTGGGGAGGAGGGTAGCAGCAGACGGGATCAGACACACTGCGTCCAAAACGGAAGTGATCCAGAGAGCACCCAGATCCCGTAACACGACGGAGCTGCGTTCGTTCCTGGGGCTCCGAAACTATTTTGATAACTTTCTTCCCAAATTGAGCAGGCTGTTAGAGCCGCTACACGTGCTCCTACGCAAAGATTGCGATAGGGTCTGGGGGTGGGACAGCCAGGAAAGGGCTTTTGATAGAGCACACAATTTGTTCTGCTCCAACAAACTGTTAACGTTATATGACCCGTGTAAGAAACTTGTTTTAACGTGCGATGCGTCGTCCTATCGGGTTGGGTGTGTGTTGCAATATGTGAATGCCAATGGTCAGTTACAGCCGGTAGCTTATGCCTCCAGATGTCTGTCCCAGGCAGAAAGGGGCTATGGGATGGTAGAAAAGGAAGCGCTAGCATGTGTATATGCAGTAAAAAAAAAATACACCAGTACCTGTTTGGCAGGAAATTTGAGCTGGAGACAGATCACAAACCCCTAACATCCCTTTTCGCCAACAACAAGGCCATAAATGCGAATGCATCGGCCCACATACAGAGGTGGGCACTTACGTTAGCCGCCTATGACTACACAATTCGGCACAGACCGGGCACTGAAAACTGCGCCGATGCACTCAGCAGGCTCCCACTAGCCACCACTGAGAAGGCGACTGAGCATGATGCCGAGATGGTCATGGCTGTTGAAGCTTTCGAAAGCGAAGGCTCACCTGTGACAGCCCATCAGATTAAAGTCTGGGCAAATGAAGACCCGCGACTGTCTTTAGTTAAGGAATGTGTCCTGAATGGGGACTGGGCAGCCATGTACGGGCCCTGAGGAATTTAAACTGTGTCAAATGCGCAAGGATGAACTCTCGATTCAGGCCGATTGCTTACTGTGGGGAAACCGAGTAGTCATGACCCAGATGGGCAGAGAGGTGTTTATCAGAGAACTTCACAATGAGCACCTGGGCAATGTCATGATGAAGGCAATTGCCAAGTCACACGTTTGGTGGCCAGGGATAGATGCAGACCGAAACTTCGTGTTCGCGGGTGCAACACGTGTGCTCAGCTGGGCAACGCACCCAAGGAAGCCCCCCTTAGCCCCTGGTCCTGGCCCGCCAAGCCATGGTCACGCATCCATGTGGACTACGCAGGTCCTTTCACGGGAAAATTGTTTTTGGTTGTAGTAGACGCCTACTCCAAATGGATTGAGTGTGCCATTTTAAATTCAAGCACATCCTCTGCCACGGTAGAAAGTCTACGGGCAATGTTCGGCGTCCATGGTCTACCGGATGTCCATGGTCTACCGGATGTCTTTGTCAGCGACAATGGCCCGTGCTTCACAAGCACTGAATTCCAGGACTTCATGGCAGGCAATGGAATCAACCATGTCAGAACGGCACCGTTCAAGCCGGTCTCAAACGGCCAGGTGGAATGAGCAGTGCAGATAGTCAAACAGGGGATGCTCAGAATCCAAGGGGGTTCCCTACAAAGCCGCTTATCACGCCTCCTGTTGGCCAATAGATCCCGACCACACTCGCTCACAGAGGTTCCATCCGCAGAGCTGCTAATGAAAAGGACGCTCAAAACCAGGTTATCCCTTATACACCCACCATGAAAGAAATTATTAAGAGCAGGCATCAGTCACAATGTGACAACCATGACAGGAATGCGAGGGCGCGATGTATTGATGTCAATTACCCTGTTTTTGTCCTCAACTACGCTGCAGGGCCCAAATGGCTTGCAGGCACTGTGATTGCCAAAGAGGGGAATAGGGTTTTGGTAGTTAAACTTACCAATGGACAAATCTGCCGCAAACACGTGGATCAAACTAAAAGGAGGTTCAGCAACCCCATCGAAGAAGCAGAGGAAGAACACGACGTAGAGTTTACTCCACCACAGGTGACCGAACACCAGAACCGAGTGGAGGAGAGCCCAGTCACTGTGGGCAGTCTGGACAGGCCTGAGGCACCGCAAACAGCAGACACTCAGGCCAGCGCCAACAACCGGATCCCCAACTCAGGCGCTTTACAAGGGAGCGTAAACCACCAGAGAGACTTAACTTGTGATCCCAATAAGACTTTGGGGGAGAGGTGATGTCATGTATTCAACTATCATTGTAACCCATGTATAAGCTGACCTAAATTGTACACCTTGAGAACATTGACCACAAGGGGTGCACTTGTGGGAGACACACCTAACCTGGACTTTCAGGTATAAAAGGGGAAGCTCCACCCACCTTCATCACTTGAGGTCTTGGGCATAAAGGTAACTGGTCACAGAGTGACCTTCTCTCAAGTATGGGCCTCGTGTGCATTTATACTGTATAGTAAGGACATATCAATATGTAACCTTTAGGGCTGCTGACCGAGGGCCATGTGGCTCTTTGCCGGCCAGCCTGGACACGATGGGCCGAAATGGCCTCCTTCTGCGCTGTAAATTTCTATGTTTCTATGTTTTTCTATGAAGATCCCGCCGGCCGGGTTTTCGCTGTGGAGGGTCAAACCGTAGCAAAACCCGGTCGCAAAGTCGTCGAAATTCTAGCCCCAATTGTTGACATTTTGGATGCTGACTCGCCTGCTGTTCATTTCCATCATTTTCTATTTTTATTTCAGATTTGCATTTGTGCTTTTTCTTTTTATCTTGCACAGCAGAATGCCCACCTTGTTAGTTTGTGGCTGCCTTATTAAGGAGTTATTGGATCTTTCTCATGGGCAAGCTAAACTGAACATTCAACCGTTTACTAAAATAGTTGCCTAAAGTGAAGCAGAATCTAGACTTTATGCCAATTACAAAATAATCTGAAGGGTTAAATACCGTAAAGCAGCAAAAGCAAAACAGTTTAAGCATCACAACTTAATCATCTTCTTTACGCTTCGGGGCGTTGGTGAGGCCTATAAAGGTCCAGCGGAAGAGGAGAGGCGGCGGCAGTCGGAGAAGCGGGAGCTCGGGGCGTTGG
Source organism: Pristiophorus japonicus (assembly GCF_044704955.1). NCBI lineage: Eukaryota > Metazoa > Chordata > Chondrichthyes > Pristiophoridae > Pristiophorus > Pristiophorus japonicus. The sequence goes on from NC_091988.1 coordinate 44,515,033, forward strand.
TGAGGCCTATAAAGGCCCAGCGGAAGAGGAGAGGCGGCGGCAGTCGGAGAGGCGGGAGTTCGGGGCGTTGGTGAGGCCTATAAAGGTCCAGCTGATGCAGCTGCAGCGGGGAGAGAAGGCAAAAAAGTAGAAAGAAATCGAAAGGTGACATCACAACCAAGGGGTTAAGTGATTGGTAAGTAGCTTTTCTTTTTTCTCTTTATCAGTAAGTAACAGTTAGCATTGTTGTTGCCAAATTAAGTTTATCTAAGGGTTAAGTCATGGCAGGACAGCTCGGACACATGTTATGCTCCTCCTGTACTATGTGGGAAGTCACGGACGCCTCCGGTGTCCCTGACGACTGCGTGTGCGGGAAGTGCGTCCGCCTCCAGCTCCTGATGGACCGCACTGTGGCACTGGAGCTGCGGGTGGATGAATTCTGGAGCATCCACGATGCCGAGAATGACGTGCATAGCACATTTAGCGAGTTGGTCTTACTGCAGGTAAAGGGTACACAGCCAGATAGTAAATGGGTGACCAACAGGAAGAGCAGTGCAAGGAAGGTAGTGCAGGGGTCCCCTGCGGTCATCCCCCTGCAAAACAGATACACCGCTTTGGGTACTGTTGAGGGGAGTGACTCATCAGGGGGGAGCAGCAGCAGCCAAGTTCATGGCACCGTGGGTGGCTTTGCTGCACAGGAGGGCAGGAAAAAGAGTGGGAGAGCTATAGTGATAGGGGATTCGATTGTAAGAGGATTCGATTGTAAGGGGAATAGATAGGCGTTTCTGCGGCTGCAACCGAGACTCCAGGATGGTATGTTGCCTCCCTGGTGCAAGGGTCAAGGATGTGTCGGAGCGGGTGCAGGACATTCTGAAAAGGGAGGGTGAACAGCCAGTTGTCGTGGTGCATATAGGTACCAACGATATAGGTAAAAAAACGGGATGAGGTCCTACAAGACGAATTTAGGGAGCTAGGAGCTAAATTAAAAAGTAGGACCTCAAAAGTAGCAATCTCAGGATTGCTACCAGTGCCACGTGCTAGTCAGAGTAGGAATCGCAGGATAGCTCAGAAGAATACATGGCTTGAGGAGTGGTGCAGAAGGGAGGAATTCAAATTCCTGGGACATTGGAACCGGTTCTGGGGGAGGTGGAACCAGTACAAACCGGACGGTCTGCACCTGGGCAGGACCGGAACCAATGTCCTAGGGGGAGTGTTTGTTAGTGCTGTTGGGGAGGAGTTAAACTAACATGGCAGGGGGATGGGAACCTATGCAGGGAGACAGAGGGAAATAAAATGGAGGCAGAAGCAAAAGATAGAAAATGAGAATAGTAAAAGTGGTGGACAGAGAAACCCAAGGCAAAAAACAAAAAGGGCTACATTACAGCAAAATTCTAAAGGGGCAAAGTGTGTTAAAAAGACAAGCCTGAATGCTCTGTGCCTCAATGCGAGGAGTATTCGGAATAAGATGGACGAATTAACTGCGCAGACAGCAGTTAACGGATATGATGTAATTGGCATCACGGAGACATGGCTCCAGGGTGACCAAGGCTGGGAACTCAACATCCAAGGGTATTCAACATTTAGAAGGATAGGCATAGAGGAAAAGGAGACAGGGTGGTGTTGCTGGTTAAAGAGGAAATTAATGCAACAGCAAGGAGGGACATTAGCCTGGATGATGTGGAATCGGTATGGGTGGAGCTGCGGAATACCAAAGGGCAGAAAACGCTAGTGGGAGTTGTGTACAGACCACCAAACAGTAATAGTGAGGTTGGGGACAGCATCAAACAAGAAATAAGGGATGTGTGCAATAAAGGTACAGCAGTTATCATGGCGACTTTAATCTACATATTGATTGGGCTAACCAAACTGGTAACAATGCGGTGGGGGAGGATTTCCTGGCGTGTATTAAGGATGGTTTTCTAGGCCAATATGTCGAGGAACCAACTAGAGAGCTGGCCATCGTCGACTGGGTGATGTGTAATGAGAAGGGACTAATTCGCAATCTTGTTGTGCGAGGCCCCTTGGGGAAGAGTGACCATAATATGGTAGAATTCTTTATTAAGATGGAGAGTGACACAGTTAATTCGGAAACTAGGGTCCTGAACTTAAGGAAAGGTAACTTTGACGGTATGAGGGGTGAATTGGCTAGAATAGAGTGGCAAAGAATACTTAAAGGGTTGACGGTGGATAAGTATTGGCAAACATTTAAAGATCACATGGATTAACTTCAGCAATTGTACATCCCTGTCTGGAGTAAAAATAAAATGGGGAAGGTGGCTCAACCATGGCTAACAAGGGAAATTAAGGATAGTGTTAAAACCAAGGAAGAGGCATATAAATTGGCTAGAAAAAGCAACAAACCTGAGGACTGGGAGAAATTTAGAATTCAACAGAGGAGGACTAAGGGTTTAATTAAGAGAGGGAAAATAGAGTACGAGGGGAAGCTTGCAGGGAATATAAAAACTGACTAAAAAAGCTTCTATAAATATGTGAAGAGAAAAAGATTAGTGAAGACAAACATAGGTCCCTTGCAGTCGGATTCAGGTGAATTTATAATGGGGAACAAAGAAATGGCAGACCAACTGAACAAATACTTTGGTTCTGTCTTCACGAAGGAAGACACAAATAACCTTCCGAATGTACTACGGCACAGTGGGTCTAGTGAGAAGGAGGAACTGAAGGATATCCTCATTAGACGGGAAATTGTGTTAGGGAAATTGATAGAATTGAAGGCCGATAAATCCCTGGGGCCTGATAGTCTGCATCCCAGAGTACTTAAGGAAGTGGCCCTAAAATAGTGGATGCATTGGTGATCATTTTCCAACAGCCTATCGACTCTGGATCAGTTCCTATGGACTGGAGGGTAACTAATGTAACACCACTTTTTTAAAAAGGAGCGAGAGAAAGCGGGTAATTATAGACCGGTTAGCCTGACATCAGTAGTGAGGAAAATGTTGGAATCAATTATTAAGGATGAAATAGCAGCGCATTTGGAAAGCAGTGACAGGATCGGTCCAAGTCAGCATGGATTTATGAAAGGGAAATCATGCTTGACGAATCTTCTGGAATTTTTTGAGGATGTAACTCGCAGAGTGGACAAGGGAGAACCAGTGGATGTGGTGTATTTGGACTTTCAAAAGGCTTTTGACAAGGTCCTGCACAAGAGATTGGTGTGCAAAGTCAAAGCACATGGTATTGGGGATGATGTACTGACGTGGATAGAGAACTGGTTGGCAGACAGGAAGCAAAAAGTCGGGATAAATGGGTCCTTTTCAGAATGGCAGCAGTGACTAGTGGAGCGCCGCAGGGCTCAGTGCTGGGACCCCAGCTCTTTACAATATACATTAACGATTTGGATGAAGGAATTGAGTGTAATGTCTCCAAATTTGCAGACGACACTAAACTGGGAGGCGGTGTGAGCTGTGAGGAGGACGCTAAGAGGTTGCATGATGACTTGAACAGGTTAGGTGAGTGGGCAAATGCATGGCAGATGCAGTATAATGTGGATAAATGTGAGGTTTTGGGGGCAAAAACACGAAGACAGAATATTATCTAAATGGTGGCAGATTAGGAAAAGGGGAGGTGCAACGAGACCTGGGTGTCATGGTTCATCAGTCATTGAAAGTTGGCATACAGGTACAGCAGGCGGTGAAGAAGGCAAATGGTATCTTGGCCTTCATAGCTAGGGGTTTTGAGTATGGGAGCAGGGAGGTCTTACTGCAGTTGTACAGGGCCTTAGTGAGGCCTCACCTGGAATATTGTGTTCAGTTTTGGTCTCCTAATCTGAAGAAGGACGTTCTTTCTATTGAGGGAGTGCAGTGAAGGTTCACCAGACTGATTCCAGGGATGGCTGGACTGTCAAATGAGGAGAGACAGGATCAACTGGGCCTTTATTCACTGGAGTTTAGAAGGTTGAGAGGGGATCTCATAGAAACGTATAAGATTCTGATGGGATTGGACAGGTTAGATGCGGGAAGAATGTTCCCGATGTTGGGGAAGTCTAGAACCAGGGGAGAGAGTCTTAGGATAAGGGGTAGGCTATTTAGGACTGAGATGAGGAGAAACTTCTTCATTCAGAGTTGTTAACCTGTGGAATTCCCTGCTGCAGAGAGTTGTTGATGGCAGTTCATTGGATATATTCAAGAGGGAGTTAGATTTGGCCCTTACGGCTAAAGGGATCAAGGGGTATGGAGAGAAAGCAGGAAAGGAGTACTGAGGGAAATGATCAGCCATGATCTTATTCAATGGCGGTGCAGGATCGAAGGGCCAAATGGCCTACACCTACACCTATTTTCTATGTTTCTATATAATTTAGCCATTTTCTGGATTTGTTTTTATTGAGCTAACTAAAAAGCACAAAATAAAATTCCAAATGGTTCAAACAATCCGCACTAGAAAAGTAAGGGAAATAAGATGATCACATTGGCTATTTGTCTACTTTGTAGAAGATTTTAGTGTGGGATAAATCTAGTATGCTGGATATTTTATGCTGGTTATCCAACATAAGCCTCTCCTCCAGAGTCATAACTGCAGCACTGGTTTTGTAGAAATACAAAATGGCATTCGAAGTATTTTCTCCCAAAAGACACATAATATGCCATCATAAATGAAGTATTTCAACATCTTGCGTGCAGGTCCTGAAACATCATCATCATCATCATCATAGGCAGTCCCTCGGAAACGAGGAAGACTTGCTTCCACTCCTAAAGTGAGTTCTTTGGTGGCTGAACAGTCCAACACAAGAGCCACAGACCCCGTCACAGGTAGATTAGACATTCGTTGGGGGAAAGGGGAGGGGTGGGACTGATTTACCACATGCTCCTTCCGCTGCCTGCGCCTGACCTCTCCACACTGGCAGCATTGAGATTCGAAGAGCTCAACGCCCTCCCGGATGCATTTTCTCCACCTAGGGCGGTCTTCAGCCAGGGTCTCCCAGGTGTCAGTCGTGATGTGTCCTTGTAACATTTGAGGGTGTCCTTATAACATTTCCGCTGTCCACCTTTGGCGAACTCCGCCTCAAGCAATTGCTTAGGGAGTCTCGCGTCTGGCATGCTGCCAAATGGCTTGCCCAGCGAAGTTGATCAAGTGTGGTTAGTGCTTCAATGCTGGGGATGTTAGCCTCGGCGAGGGCACTGATGTTGGTGCGTCTATCCTCCCAGAGGATTTGCAGGATCTTGCAGAGACCTTGTTGGTGATATATCTCCAGCGACTTGATGTGTCTTCTGTATATCGTCCATGCCTCCAATCCATACAGGAGGGCAGGTATTACTACAGCCCTGTAGACCATGAGCTTGGTGGTAGATTTGAGGGCCTGGTCTTCGAAGGCTGCATTGGAGGCAATGTTGAATCTCCGCATCAATGTCTGCCTTTGTTGACAAGAGGCTTCCGAGGTATGGGAAGTGGTCCACGTTGTCGAGGTCTGCGCCGTGAATCTTGATGACTGGGGAGCAGTGCTGTACGGCGGGCCTTTATCTTACGGATGTTTAGTGTAAGACCCATGCTTTCATGCGCCTCGGTGAAGATGTTGACGATGGCTTGGAGTTCGGCCTTTGAGTGTGTGCAGACGCAAGCTTCATCTGCCCACCTAGAAGTACAAAGGCATCAGGCGCATGGGAACACCACCACCTCCAAGTTCCCCTCCAAGTCACACGCCATCCTGACTTGGAAACATATCACCGTTCCTTCATTGTCGCTGGGTCAAAATCCTGGAACACCCTCCCCAACAGCACTGTGGGAGTACCTTCACCACAAGGACTGCAGCGGTACAAGGCGGCGGCTCACCATCACCTTCTCAAGGGCAATTAGGGATGGGAAATAGATGCTGGTCTTGACAGTGACACCCACATCCCAGGAACGAATAAATAAAAAAAAACTCACTGTGTTGAGTTCACTTCTAGGCCAGTGGGTAAAGTACTTTAGGCTCCAAGTATGTCACATCAATGTGAAGTGCATCAATACTACAACATGGCTGTGTAACTCCAGAGTTAGGTCAGAGATCTAATTCCTGACTTGCACTAAAGTGAGCACCAGGAGCAATCGTCAGCAGGTATCATGGAATCATAGAAATTTGCGGCACAGAAGGAGGCCATTCGGCCCATCGTGTCCATGCCGTCTGACAAAAAGCTATCCAGCCTAATTCCACTTCCCAGTAGGTTATGGCACTTCAAGTGCATATCCAAGTACCTTTTAAATGTGGTGAGGGTTCCTGCCTCAATCACCCTTTCAGGCAGTGAGTTCCAGACCCCCATCGCCCTCTGGGTGAAAAAGGTTCTCCTCAACTCCCCTCTAATCCTCTACCGATTACTTTAAATCTATGCCCTCTGGTTATTGAACTCTCTGCTAAGGAAAATAGGCCCTTACTATCCAGTCTAACCTTCCACTTTTTGCACGAGATGTAATATAACTTCAGCCCCATAAGAAACCAAATTTAAAATGTGGTACAATGGTCCACAAACTTTAAAAACTTGATATGGAATCTTTTTAATGATAGGAAAGACATGGATAACATTAAAATTAATTAAGTTGGAGCAAAGCTCTGCATATCTGTGAACACACTTGAACAGAGCTCTCTCTCTCTCTCTCTCTCCTGGGTGAGAAGTGTGTTGCATAGCAAGCAACGTAACCCAGGTCTGCCTATATTGCACTACATAGAATGGTACCTGTAGAATCTTAACAGTTACAACACATTACTGGACCAGAAATCATAAAGGAACTGCAAACGTTGAAGTCTAAAAGCTATAATTCAACAAACCAGTGGCTAACACATGCTAAATTACTGTTTTAAATACCAGATATTTTGATCACCGGCTGTAAAGAGGATTTGTCATTATTCGTCACTACCCTCTGTTGGCTGAAACTAAGTACTGCAACAATGTAGCACTGAGTAGCCCCATACAGTTCACTATCAGGCTGTTTTCCCCATTAGGTGACAAAACAGGAACAGTCACAGACTACTGGAACACATGTATTATCAACCTGGCTCTGGTGACTGTAGGCAGCACAGAAAAACATTGAGAAATTGGACGGAAAGCAATATATATTGCATACCAATAGAGTAGTGATAATGAGCGACTTTAGTTATCCTAATAAAGACTGTGTGTGGGGGGAAAAGTGTAAAGGGCAAAGGTGGGTGTGGGGTGGGTGGAGAAATTCTTGAAATATGTACAGGAAATATGTTTCTTGATTTGTGCGTTTTCAGCCCAACAAGAAAAGTAGTAGTGCTGGATCTAGGTCTGGGGAATGAAATGTGGCAAGTGAAGCATGTTACTGGGAGAGTATTTGGGAAACAATGATCACAATATCATTAGGTTTGGAGTAGTTATGGAAAGGGACAAGGAATAATCAAAGGTGAAGATACTCAGCGGAAGAGGGCTCATTTCAGTGCGTTGAAAAGGGATCTGGCCAAGATAGACTGGAATCCAAGTTTGGCTGGTAAAACAATAAATGAGCAGAATAAACACATTCCTGAGGGGAAAGGAAGGTCATCCAAAGCTAGAGCTTCCTGGATGACTAAAGGTATTGAGATTAAAATGAAACAGAAAAGGGGGGCTTATGATAAATGTCAGGTTCAAGATACAGTAGAGAATCAAGCAGAATACAGAAAGTGCAGAGGAAAACTGGAAAAGGAAATCAGAGGAGCAAAGGGAGAGTGTCTGAGAAAAGATTAGCACGTAACATAAAAGGAAACACTAAAGTCTTTTATAAACATATAAAAAGAGTAAAAGAATAGTCAAAGCAAGGTTGGAGCCGATTTGTGAGCCAAAAAGAAAATCTTCTTGTGGCAGCTGAGGTGCTAACTAAGTACTTTGCATCTGTCTTCACAAAAGAGGATGCTGCCAATGTCACAGTAAAGGAGGAAGGGAAGAGAAATTGCATCAGATAAAAATAAAGAGGCGGTACTTAAAAGGTTGGCAGCACTGAAAGTAGAAAGGTCACCTGGTCCGGATGGCTGCGCAGCCCATTCAAAATTTTGTGCATGCACAGTTTTTCCCATTTAGAAGCCGGCGAGCCAGCTACGCGGGACTTCCAGAGCGCTGCACAGCCACACAGCTTAAAGGAAACATTGATCCTAGGTTGCTGAGGGAAGTAAGGGTGGAGGTAGCGGAGGCTTTGGCCACAATCTTTCAATCCACCTTGGATAGCAGTGATGCCAGAGGACTGAAGGGTTACAAATGTTACACCCCTGATCATAAAAAGGACAAAGGGATAACCCAATATCTACAGGCCAGTCAGCCTACTGTTGGTGGTGGGAAAACGCTCAAGAGATCATAATCCAGGACAAAATTAACTGTCACTGGAAAAAACATGGGATAATAAATGACAGCCACCACGGATTTGTTAATGGTAAATCACGTCTGAAACTTGATTGAGTTCTTTGATGAAATTAGTGCAGTTGATGTTGTGAATATGGACTTTCAAAAGGCATTTGATGAAGTGCCACATAATAGTCTTGTTAGCAAAACTGAAGCCCGTGCAATTAAAGGGGCAGTGTCAGCGTGGATACAGAATTGGCTGAGAGGCAGAAAGCACAGAGTGGTGGTGAATAATTGTTTTTCTAGACTGGAGGAAAGTATAAAGTGGTCTCCCCCAGGGGTTGGTATTAGTACCAATGCTCTTTTAAATTGATACTAATGACCTGAACCTGGGTGTAAAGGCTATAATTTCAAAGTTTTCAGATTACACAAAACTTGGAAATGCAATGACGAAGACAGTAGCAGACTTTAGGAGGACATAGACAGACTGGTGAAATGGGAAGACATACGGTAGATGACATTTAATGCAAATAAATGTGAAGTGATGCATTTTGGGGAAAGAATGAGGAGAGACAATATAGACTAAATGGTACAATTTTAAAGGGGCTGCATCAACAGAGAACTGGAGGTCCACATACAGAAAACTTTGAAGGTCGCCGGACAAGTTGATAAGGCTGTTAAAAAAAAAAGCACATGGGATCCTGGGCTTTATAAACAGAGGATAGAGTACAAATGCAAGCAAATTATACTGAACATTTATAAATCACTAGTTAGGCCTCAGCTCGAGTATTGTGTCCAATTCTGGACTTTAGGAAGGATGTCAAAGCTTTTGAGAGGGTGCAGATGAGATTTACTGGAATACCAGGGATGAGGGACTTCAGTTATGTGGAGAGACTGGAGAAACTGGGATTGTTCTCCTTAGAGCAGAGAAGGTTAAAGGGAAATTTAATAAAGGTATTTAAAATTATCAAGGGTTTTGATAGTTGCTCGTTATTTACTCTGTTTCCACTAGCGGGAGGGTCAGTAACCAGAGGACACAGATTAAGATCATTGGCAAAAGAACCGAGGGGAGATGAGGAGACATTTTTTTTTTTTTTTACACAGCAAGATGTTGTGATCTTGAATTCACTGCCTGAAAAGGTGGTGGAAGTAGATTCAATTGTAGTATTTCAAAAGTAGTGAAGTTATGTTAAACCTATATAGGACCCTGGTCAGGCCGCACTTAAGAGTACTGCGCACAGTTCTGGTCTCTGTACTATAAAAAGGAGCACTAGAGAAAGTGCAAAAAAAAAGATTTACAAAGATGGTACCACAACTGTGAGACGATCGGGAAAGATTGAACAGGTTGGGGCTTTTTTCTTTCGAAAAGGGAAGACCTAGAGGTGACCGGATCGAGGTCTTTAAAATGATAAATGGGCTGGACAGGATAGATGTGGAGAGAATTTTTCCATTTGTGGAAGAATCCAGAACCAGGGGTCATAAATACAAGATAGTCGCTAATAAATTAAAGAGAGAAATAAGGAACCATTTCTTTACTCCCAGATTGGTTAGAATGTGGAACTCGCGACCTCAGGAAGTGGTTAAGGCAGATAGCTTGGATGCTTTCAAAAGGAAACTAGTTGAGTACATGAGAGAAAAGCAAACAGAAAGATATGGTGAAAGGCTGAGACTCGTGTGGAGTATAAACACCAGCACAGCCTCGTTGGGCTGAAAGGCCTGTTTCTGTGCTGGATATTCTATGTGACCTTCAAAAGGGAATTGGATATATACTTGAAATGGAAACATTTTCAGGGATATGGGGAAAGAGCATGAGAGTGGGACTAATTGCATTGCTCTTTCGAATGAGACGTTAAACCGAGGCCCCTTCTGCTCTCTCAAGTGGACATAAAAGATTCCATGGCACTATTTCGAAGAAGAGCAGGGGAGTTACCCCTGGTGTCCTGGTCAATATTTATCCCTCAATCAACATAACAAAAAAAAACAGATTATCTGGTCATCATCACATTGCTGTTTGTGGGAGCTTGCTTGTGCACAAATTGGCTGTCACGTTTCTCACATTAAAACAGTGATGATACTCCAAAAGTACTTCATTGGCTGTAAAGTGCTTTGAGACGTCCGGTGGTCGTGAAAGGCGTTATAGAAATCCAAGTCTTTCTTTCTCCATCAAAGAGCCAGCACAGGTATGATGGGCCGAACAGCCTCCTTCTGTGGCGGATGATTCTATGATATACGAAGCACAGATTTCCCATAGCCTAATGCATGCTTCTACAACATTGGTTTAATAAATAATGATTAACTCTACATAAGGAGTGTCCATATTATTGTTTAACACAATCAGAAACTGAGCGACCAGCCATCTTTCTGATGTTGCAGACAGCAGACTTTGGGAGGAAGTAGGCTATCCTAAAATCAAGCCCACTAGTCTGCCTGATGCTGAAATCTGCTCATTCCAGTAGGAAGGGATGGATTTTCTCTGCAACGTGCTAAAAAGAGCTAGCATTCTCTGACTGGGAAGATGCAGGAATCTTGGACCATCAAATTCCAGAGGTTTATACATAGAGCCAGGCTTTCTTGAGGATTTCCAGAATCCTGCTAGCTTTTCCATCCACTTACACTTGTCTCAGTTATAACTGAGGATAGCGAGCTACAGTTATGGATCAGTGATGAGTGGACAGCTGGGCAAACCGATGGCCAAGCATCCTTATGAGACAAAATGTTTCAATCCCGAGATGTTATCAAAGGTGATAACTTGTTTCAGTGGCATCAACTCTGCTGGGCCACCAGGAAGTTATTGTGCTGAGCACCTACGGTTGAATTGTCATAAGCATATCAAAGCATGTCGTAAGCATCTGCTCGTTTCCATTATGTGACCAGGTCAGTCTTTCGAGCTCAATAATTTAAAAAAAAATATGTAGAGTTCCACCATCAGAAATGTAAAGACCAAAAAGTGTCCAGTGTCAGTCGTGGCTCGGTTGATAGCACTCCCGCCTCAGAGTCAGAAGGTTGTGTGCTCAAGTCCCATTCCAAAGAGACTTAAGCACGAAAATCTATGCTGACACTCCATCATTTTAGGCGGTCCCTCGAAACAAGGATGACTTGCTTCCACGCCAAAAAAGGATGAATTCACAGGTGTTTCAATGAAAGACCCAAACTGCATTCTGAAGGGTGGAAGATGCCTGTGCGTGGATTTTTTTTTTTTTTTTTTTTTTTAAACGTGTGGTGACCGTTGCACACCAGCCACCACGCAGTCTTGGTCCAGTGGCAAGGATTACCCAAGATAACTCCAGTGGCACTCTGCTGACACTCAAATACAGTACTGAAGGAGTGCTGCATTGCTGTAGGTGGTGTCTTTAAGATGAGACATTAAACAAAGGCTCCATCTGATCTCTGAGGTAGACGTAAAAGATCCCATGGCACTATTTTGAAGAAGAGCGGGGGAATTATCCCCAGTGTCCTGGCCAACATTTTACCCTCAATCAACATCACTGAAACAGATTATCTGGTCATTATCACATTGCTGGTTGTGGGACCTTGCTGTGTGCTAATTGGCTGCCATGGTTCCTACATTACAACAGTGACTACACTTCAAAAGTACTTTGTTGGCTGTAAAGGGCATTGGGACATCCTGAGGTCATGAATGGTGCCACATAAATGCAATCTTTCAAAAAAAAACTCAGTCTTAGCAGCAAGTCCCTCCACTGCACACCCGTGGCAGCTGAAAACTAAGTCTGGCATTAAAATATTAGAAGCAAAATGAACTCTTCATAGAAGGCATTGCGATAAATTATAATCTGAAACATCCAGAGACATTCTTAGGAGGAAATTAATTCCATCAAAAAGACCATAAAAAAAAAACTCAACTGCACAACTTTACCAAGGATATTTAGTATTCTGCACATTATTACCACATAATTAATTAAATTCAATCTGTACAGGATTATAAATCAACTAACAATAACTGGTAAGACAAGTGCACCTAACAATTTCAAAATAGAAGATAACATGACTTGAATTCTAAAATAGACTTGTCATGATACACACACAGGATTTCTTGTCTAACATTGCAAATAACAATGGTTTTCTTCCAGACATGCAATAAAAATAACTTCAAAAGGACTACATAAATTTGTAAAGGACAAGTTATGTCTAACAAACCCAGTTGATCTTTTTTTTTGAGGGGGTAACTAACATGGTAGATAAGAGAGTGCCTGTGGATGTTATTCATATGAACTTCCAGAAGACATTCGACAAGGTTTCACGATTGTTAACAAAAATGAGAGTGCATGACATTGGAGGCAACCTTTTGACATGGTTAGGGAATTGATTAGAAGGTAGGAGAGCGAGTAGGAATATTGGGCATGTGTTCCAATTGGCAGGATGTGACTAGTGGTGTCCGACAGGGATCTGTACTAGGGCCACAACTTTTTACTATATTTCTAAATGACTTGGAGGAAGGAAGAGAGTTTGCTGATGACATTAAGTTAGGTGGCACAGTAAATAGTGTAAATGGGAGCAGAAAGTTGCAAAGGACATTGATAGATTAATTGCCCAGAATTTTCACAGCCCTGCAAGTGCGGGTTTGGAGGCAGGCCCACTGTCAAAATGGCCGAGATTGACAGCTGATCGGGATCCCACTCTGAACCCGCCTCCAAGTGAGTTTCTCAGCTGTCATATCTGTGTTCGGATAGCAGACTCGACAGCAATCAGCGGAACAGGTAATTATCATTAAACAGTACTTAAATGCTAGTTAAGAGGGTTAAAAGTAGGCACTTACAATTTTACCAACCTTTTGACTGAGTGGCAGAGTAGGATGAGGTTGAGTGTGGCTTTGCCACCCCTTAGGTTTCACGCAGGTAAGTGGAGTCTGGTTCTCAGTGACTCTCCATTACTTTGGCTAGTTGACAGCTGCAGAAGTGGTATAAAAGCTACCATTTCACAACTGTTCACTTTCCAATCTCAGAAGCTGAAGCCTTCAGGATTTGGAAAAGACTTTTGAGCTGCGTGCATTTTGGAAGTGTTTGCAGTGAACTCTCTATTCACTGTCACCTCCTTACAGCAACCTCTCTCACCAGTGATGGGGTGTTTCAGTCATCACAACCTCACCTGCCATCTATTCCAGCAGCACTTGAAAAAATCTCACCTTGGTCCTTAGAATCCCACCACGATCAGCCCCAACACCAACATCACTAAACACACCAGCATCACCACCCAACACCAACCTTCTCCACAATCACCTGATTGTGCACAGTACACAGGGCATGAGCACCCAACCACAATGCTGCCCGGGAGGCCAGTGATGGCCTCACCATGGCCACATTTACTTCACTTCATGATGTACACCATAATTACCACATGATGTTCCAGATTGGCATCACCCCACACCAGCTCCGTAAAGCATCCCTGCAATGACCAACCCATTCCTTTTTACATTCATCACCATTGTGGGGCACACCCTTATGTCTCACCATTCACTACAACTCACTAAGCCACTTCCAAAAGTGTTCACAACTCTGTCCAAGAACACAAAGTCCTGAAAATAAAGATTTCAATGTTTGACAACACATCAACATTAACTATACATGAACATTGGCTAAAGGACCCAAGTGCCTACCCTTGTGTGTTGTTTGTTGGTATGATCGGGCAAGGATGAAGGTGAGTTTGAGGGGTGGCTAGTGAAATGGGGAACTTATAATGTAGAGAGAGAAAGAGAGAGAGAGAGAGAGAGAGAGAGAGAGAGAGAGAGGTGAATGTGCAAGGTAAGTTGGTGTGAGAAAGGTTGTTCAGGGATTGAATAGGGAAGGCAGAGTGATGGGGATGTGATGAGTCACACAGCAGGATGAGGTTGCGTATGGCTTTGCAGTAATGTTTTGTGATTTACTGAGATCATTGAAAGGTTCGCACCACTGCAGCCAGGTCCTCCTGACCACATCCCTGCTTGTGACGACTGGGAGAAATTTAGAATTCAGAGGAGGACAAAGGGTTTAATTAGGAGGGGTAAAATAGAGTATGAGAGGAAGCTTGCTGGGAACATAAAAACTGACTGCAAAAGCTTCTATAGATATGTGAAGAGAAAAAGATTAGTGAAGACAAACGTAGGTCCCTTGCAGTCAAAATCAGGTGAATTTATAATGGGGAACAAAGAAATGACAGACCAATTGAACAAATACTTTGCTTTTGTCTTCACGAAGGAAGACACAAATAACCTTCTAAAAATACGAGGGGACCGAGGGTCTAGCAAGGTGGAGGAACTGAAGGAAATCCTTATTAGTCAGGAAACTGTGTTAGGGAAATTGATGGGATTGATGGCAGATAATCCCTAGGGCCTGATAGTCTGCATCACAGAGTACTTAAGGAAGTGTCCCTAGAAATAGTGGATGCATTGGTGATCATTTTCCAACAGTCTATCGATTCTGGATCAGTTCCTATGGACTGGAGGGTAGCTAATGTGACACCAATTTAAAAAAAAGTAGGGAGAGAGAAAATGGTGAATTATAGACCGGTTAGCCTGACATCGGTAGTGGGGAAGATGTTGGAATCAATTATGAAAGATGAAATAGCAGCGCATTTGGAAAGCGGTGACAGGATTGGTCCAAGTCAGCATGGATTTATGAAAGAGAAATCATGCTCGACAAATCTTCTAGAATTTTTTTGAGGATGTAACTAGTAGAGTGGACAAGGGAGAACCAGTGGATGTGGTGTATTTGGTCTTTCAAAAGGCTTTTGACAAGGTCCCACATAAGAGATTAGTGTGCAAAATTAAAGCATATGGTATTGGGGGTAATGTATTGACGTGGATAGCGAACTGGTTGGCAGACAGGAAGCAGAGAGTCGGGATAAACGGGTCCTTTTCAGAATGGCAGGCAGTGACTAATGGGGTGCCGCAGGGTTCAGTGCTGGGACCCCAGCTATTTACAATATACATCAATGATTTAGATGAAGGAATTGAGTGTAATATCTCCAAGTTTGCAGATGACACTAAACTGGGTGGCAGTGTGAGCTGTGAGGAGGATGCCAAGAGGCTGCAGGGTGACTTGGACAGGTTAGGTGAGTGGGCAAATGCATGGCAGATTCAGTATAATGTGGATAAATGTGAGGTTATCCACTTTGGTGGCAAAAACAGGAAGGCAGAATATTATCTGAATGGCGACAGATTAGGAAAAGGGGAGGTGCAACGAGACCTGGGTGTCATGGTACATCAGTCATTGAAAGTTGGCATGCAGGTACAGCAGGCGGTGAAGGCGGCAAATGTCATGTTGGCCTTCATAGCTAAGGGATTTGAGTATAGGCGCAGGGAGGTCTTACAGCAGTTGTACAGGGCCTTGGTGAGGCCTCATCTGGAATATTGTGTACAGTTTTGGTCTCCTAATCTGAGGAAAGACGTTCTTGCTTTTGAGGGAGGGCAGCGAAGGTTCACCAGACTGATTCTCGGGATGGCAGGACTGACATATGAGGAGGGACTGGATCAACTGGGCCTGTATTCACTGGAGTTTAGAAGGATGAGAGGGGATCTCATAGAAACATATAAAATTCTGACGGGATTGGACAGGTTAGAGGCAGGAAGAATGTTCCCGATGTTGGGGAAGTCCAGAACCAGGGGTCACAGTCTAATGATAAGGGGTTAGCCATTTAGGACCAATGAGGAGGAACTTGTTCACTCAGAGAGTTGTTAACCTATGGAATTCTCTACCGCAGAAAGTTGTTGAGGCCAGTTCGTTAGATATATTCAAGAGGGAGTTAGATATGGCCCTTACGGCTAAAGGGATCAAGGGATATGGAGAGAAAGGAGGAAAGGGGTACTGAGGTGAATGATCAGCCATGATCTTATTGAATGTGGTGCAGGCTCAAAGGGCTGAATGGCCTACTCCGGCACTTCTTTTCTATGTGCCCTTCTGATCAATGTGCAACCAGGCTGCATAGGTGGCCTGGGGAGGTCCCTTCTGCCCGAGAAGGAAAATGGACCTCCCTGTGTGCTGTGGTTCCCTCCATTAGCATCTGGAGGAAGTTATGGGAGAGAGCCTGGGTGCAGCCGTGCACCGCTGTGCAGTACTTCTCAGTGTTTGCAGCACCTCAATGCTGCAGAACACTGACAGAAGAACTGTCAAAACCATTGCAGGCATGGTCCCTTTAAGGAAACCAGCTGATGACACGTCATCAATTGCCATCATCGGACCAACCCTCTTAATTGGGCAGGAAGCCCACAGGCCGGGCTTAACAAGCCCAATCGTGGGAAGATTCGGGAGAGAGAGCAGGCTCGAATCGGGAGCGGGCTTTCAACCTGCCACCAACCCTGGCCGCAGCAATCCCGCCGCGTGGAGAAATCGCGGCCACTGAATGGGCAAAACTGTAGCAGATGGAGTTGAACGCGGGTGTGCAGTCATCAACTTTGGTCCAAAGACAGATCAGAGTACTTTCTAAATGGCGAGATGCTAGGAACTGTGGATGAGCAGAGAGATTTAGGGGGACAAAAGCAAAATATTGCAGATGCTGGAATCGGAAATAAAAATAGAAAATGCTGAAAATCTCAGGAGGTCAGGCAGCATCTGTGGAGAAAGAAACAGAGTTAGGGTTTCAGGTCTGTGACCCTTTGTCAGAACTGCCTTTCTGACGAAGGGTCACAGACTTGAGATTTAGGGGAAGTTGAGATGTATATTCACCCTTTTTGGACTGATTTTGATTATGTCTTTAAGTATTGTATTATTCAACCCGTCAATAAATTTGACTTTTAGCTTTAACCTCTACACATTGGTCGGACAAGGTAATATTTTCTACCTTCCATAAAGAGTCAAGGAACATGACTGGCATCCCACATAATCTCCAGGGTCCTGGATCCAACAAGTACAAAAATCACAAAGCTGGTGGACAGGTACTTACAAATAATGAAAAAGGCTAATGGAATGTTGGCCTTTATCTCAGGAAGGCTTGAATACAAAGGGGTGGAAGTTATGTTACAGCTGTTCAGAGGATATATTGACCTTGGAAGGAGTGCAGTGCAGATTGGCCAGAATGATACTGCTAATAAAAGGAATAAATTATGAAAACCAGCTCCATAGACTTATATTCCCTGAATATAAAAGAAGTGGTGATCTAACTGAAGTGTTTGAGATGATTCAAGGATTTGATGGGGTAGATGAAGAGAAACTATTTCCTGCACTATACACGGTACTGAAGAATTCAAAACAGGACAGAACATCTTCAACTCATCAAGCTGAACAGTACATGTAATCAACCACAGCAGAGAAACTGGGAAGGTGATTTTTCCATCCAATATCTTTCTGTGCTAGGGATGCCAGTTTCTAATACGACATACAGAGAGGGCACAAAATAAGAAATAGTGCAATACAAACAATAACAAGTTTATCCTTCAGCTCAAAGATCCAACAATTCATACAGTATAATAAAGTAGAATGTGGAATCCACGGCTTCACTGTGGCATCTGTTTTTCCCGTCAGGTATGGGAACAATGTTTAAACAAAAATCATCTTTTCATATGGGTTACAACCATACAAGGGCATTTTAATACTCACATTAAGCCACATGGGCCCCTGTCTTCACAAATGCCATCTCAAGGATTTAAAGATTAAAATATACACGTCATTCTATTACTACTACTGTATCACGCCTAATATTACTACTTGCATGAATCATGAAGACAGCTGTGCTTACCCCCACCCCCCCCTCCCCAAGACAAATAACCACTATATTAACAAATTTACTATCAGATGCTGTACAGAAAGACGTTTTTGTGGCTTCAATCCCATACTGCAAGACTACACGTGTAGTCACACTGATGTACAATGCTTGAATATGATGGATTTACAGAGCAGCCGGGGAGGGGTAAGTAACTTCAAGCACAATGCTGCATAACATAATGGGGCCGAACTTGGGGGACTTACCGTCTGCTGCCGCTGAGTTTTCTGGGTGGTCTCCCCTCCGAGCGAGTTTGGTGGAGGCCTCCCGCCGGCGGAGAGGGAAGACCGCTGGGGACCGCCCGCTGGCGTGCAACGCGCGCAAGTGTCCTCCCGCCTGCCGAGCTGCCAGTTTGGTCCGGGCGGTCCTCTGCTGCAGCAGGGGAAAGGATTACCGCGTGGAGGCAGGTCTACCCTCAACGGTAAGTATAAAGACTTGCAAAAAAAGGTTAGTACACTTGTTTTCTTTATTTTTTTTCCCAGCAATTCAGGTGGATGGGGTCCCCTGAAGGTTTTTTAGTGTTTTTTTAAAAATATTTTTTGGAAATTTTAAATTTTATCTGTTCGCCCCCTCCCTGGGCCCGACTCAATCCTCGGCAGTACTTTGCTGAGGTTTGCACTTGCCGCCAAGGTTGCGAGTTCCTGCCCGCTGTCGCCCAGATTCATGGCGTAAGTCCTTTTCTTGCCACCGGGTGGTCTTTCCAAGACTTTTTCATGAAACTTCCGCCTAAAGTACCGTCAGGATCTCAGCAGTCCTTTGGGCAGCACTTGGGTGAAACTTAGCTTCCACCAAGTTCGGGGCCAATAAGTTTCAGTCACACTACAATGTGATACGTTTTTACCCAATAAAATGTGTCAAAACACTTAAATAAAATCATTTTAACAAACAGCATTAATTGGTGAAATCCTGTTTTTGAAATTCTGCCCTCGTGAGCATCCCTGATTATAATTGCTCAACCATTGGTGGCCGTGCCTTCTGTTGCCTAGGCCCCAAGCTCTGGAACACCCTGCCTAAACATCTCCACCTCTCTTTCCTCCTTCAAGATGCTCCTTAAAACATACCTCTTTGACCAAGCTTTTGGTCACATGCGCTAATTTCTACTTGTGCAGCTCGGTGTCAAATTTTTAATCTCATAATACTCCTGTGAAGCGCCTTGTGACGTTTCACTACGTTAAAGGCGCTATGTAAATACAAGTTGTAGTTGTTGTTGTTGTTGAGATACATCTCCATTGTGTGTGTACTGCCCGACTAAAACCAATCATAAGATGACGCCGCAACGGAGGTCATGCAATAGTGCAAAGCTAAATGCAGCCTTGCCTGTGATACAGTAAAGAATAATCTGAAAAGAATGAAAATCCCATGCTCACCACGCCTGGAAAGATTTTTTGGAGTTTCTCCACAGCAGCCAGCGCTTTTGGTTTCCCGCCTTCGAGACAATCTTCAAACTCATACAATGACTGGCGCACTGGGTTCGAGTAGGACACCTTTGCGTTGTCCACGAAGGTGATCTGCCTTACTCCCCAACCCTAAAATAGAATGAAGGACAAGTTATTGCATAAGCAACTTCGTCTAATCATTAAGCATTTTAGATGTAGAGGCTTTGCTTACTCGGTATGAGAATTGAAAGATCATTGGGACTGGATGAGAATAGGTAATTATAGTGAGTGGGGGCTCGTGTGGAGTACAAATCCCCGATCGGTACAGATCAATTGGCCTGAACGGTCTTTTTCTGTGCTGTAGATTCTATGTAATTTTCAATTCTTACAATTAAACAAGAGCAAAAGAACCAGAGAGGAGATGAGAAGATTTTTAAAAATTTTACGTAGGAAGTTATTATGCTCTAGAATGGACTGCCTGAAAGGGTGGTAGAAGCAGATTTAATAGTGACTTTCAAAAGAGAGTTGGATATATACTTGAAGAGGAAAAATGTGCAGGGCTTTGGGAAAAGAGCAGGGGCATGGGACTAATTGCACTGCCCTTTCAAAGAGCCGGCACAGGCTCGATGGGTTTAATGGCCTCCTTCTGTGCTGTAAGATTCTATGAAGATCAGACTTAAAAAAAGAAAATCGGGAATTTGGCACCCCCCCCCCAAACACCGCCCCCCCCACTACAGAGCCAGCAATCTGTGCAATCAGTCAGATCATTGCAACTGACGAAAACATCGGCTCTTCCGCGGTAATTACGCTGTTAAATTCCCCGCTAAAAGTTAGACCCAAAGACATTAGGTGTGACTGGGGTTTTGACAGTGTTATTACTGTTAAACAAATGTTAAAGACCTGGAAAACTAATTTTAATTTTGTGCAGTGTGAATTTTGTCCATTTTAATAAAAATTAATAAATTTTACTTTTTTAAAAAAAAATAAAGTTTGTCCATCTTTGGTTCAGTTTTGCCTTTTCCCCATGTGAGAGCTCCAATCTTTGTTTTGCTCTCTAACTATTTTAAAAAGTTAAAATTTTAAAGGCTTACTTGCCTTCCTTGTTCACTGTATGAGAAATCTGCCTTTTGATTGGCTGCTTAGACAGCCTGTTGACATCAGAGCAGTTCGCAGAAGGGACTCCTCATTAACTTCCCTTAATTTGAATTGAAGGTCAGAAAATCCAAAGTTCTTGACACAGGGATCAGGAGAGCTTTGCGCAAAGCGTACTTCGGGGCCAGGAGCGAAACCCTTCACTTCGATGCTGACCGCAAGTTCTGGGCCAATGCATCCACAGAAATCCTGATCCGCGCACAGCATTTCTTTTTCGACTGGTTAACTTACTTTCAACTTGTAATTGCAGTATATACAGTTTATGATGAAATATATCCTCCCACAGGCCCTTCAAAACAAACATTCAAACAGGCTTAAAACATTCCTTACCATGAGAGTTCGTGCTACATTGCAGCCCAGTGTACCAGCTCCAAGCAGCAAGCACCGAGTAGTCACGACATTCTCCAGGTCAAGGGTTGGTACCAGACGCCAACGCATTAACTTAAGATTGAGATCAACTGATGATTCAGCCAGCCTTCAATAGAAGAAAAAAAACAATAATACATCTGCCGAATTCAGAAAAAAAATCTTACTGAAGCATTGCAACCTGCAGCTCATTTACAGTCCACGTTAATTAAAAAAAGTATATTTCTACTTTTTTGTTTAAAAAAAACATGCACACGAAGAATAGACTTTAAAAAAATAAAATGATGATGGTCAGCTTAAAATAAATCTTTGCCGTTTCAAAAGCCTGAATATACAATTATTAGTGTTGCTGCATGTATGCTACCTTAATTAAAATGTCATCTTTAAGGCCATGTCTACAGATCTACAGTTTAATGTTTAAATCTTAAAAGAAAAGTTTTGGGGACAGAGGTTACTTCTAGTATTTTATTTTCAACTGAGGCTCAGTGTATGACATCACAAAGATTGAAATGAATAGGGCAATGAAAGTAAGCTGGCACAGATTCGATGGGCTGAATGACCTCCTTCTGTGCTGTACTATTCTGATTCTGATTCTATGACATCTTAGAAATGTGCAGTGAGATAAAATCCTGTAGCAGTTAACAAAACGATTGCTCTTCATTAATCTTCCCTTTGTCCTTGTCCATTGATGTGATACTTTACACATCTAGAAACATTCTGTTTTCAGGATTATGTAACAGAAATCAGTTTCCCCGACAACAGGCTGTAACCAACTCAAACGAGGTCTACAATTTCCCTGCAACATACAGGGAAATAACGTCTAGTCTTACTCCAATCCAAATCATGTCACAATATTTTAATTCAATGAATGTCATTTGATCACGGGTAGCCTGCCATTAATCATGATATTCAGTGGTGACAAAAAAAGCCAAAAATTTAATAAAAGTTCAAGAAATTCCAACTTGTACAAATTAACAAGAGTACATTAAGAATATTAAAGGAGTTAAGCAATATTGTCAATGATCAGTCTCATGGATTATGCTTCAGTTGACTCCCTTGATGTATTAAGCACTTTATAACATTTTAGAGTAATCCTTTGCTACTTTATATGAGGATTTCTCATTAAAACCCAAGCACTAAACATGCCTGATATCAGGGATTAAGATTGGATGAAAGATGCTAAGTTACCTCTTGGGGTCCATACATTCACTGAGATTGACCATCCTCGGACCCAGGCTCCCTTTCTGGTTTTTCTCCCAACCGACACACTTTGGACAATCTGTAAATTTATTTTGAAGTAGTTAGGATTGCTTCTCAATACCACAACATTTTGAAACATCTAAAATAAAAACAATGGTGAAAATATACAATGTGTCAATCAGCATTTGAAGAAAGAAACAAAATGTAACATTTTGGGGGACCTCCATCCAAATAGTACAGAGAAGTGGTCCCATCAGAGTCCCAACCTGTGTCTTTCAGATGCTGATCAACCTACCGTTTACATCCAGCATTTTCCATTTTTACTATAGAGTTCCAACATTCACTTTTCTTCTTTTGAAAATAGCTTAGCTTTCCCTCCCGAAAGTACCGTTATTTATTTTAACCTGATCTAGGAGAAACAAATTCTAGTCTAAGTGTTTAACCATTCCTAAATTTAGAAGGTTTATAACTGCTGCATTTCAACCCAGTAGAATTCCTGTGACCAAACGAATCTGGAGGTGCCTTGGTGCAGTAAATATCCATGGCCTAAGCCCCCAAAAATATTCTAAGTTTCCCCGTTGGATTTCTTCATTTTGGCGTGGCGTAATCCGACCTTTAGTTTTGGGGGTGGTGCCTTAATCTGCACCAAAAAGACCGTGCTGCCATGGTAACCAGGGACACAATGTGAGCGGAGGCTGCATGCTGGTTTCTTCTCTCTCTCTCTCTCTCTCTCTCTCTCTGGACTGTGTGAGAGAACCAGGGACCGAGAATGGGACAGAATTGTGTGTGGGGACCAAGAATGGGACCGGACAGCCTTCGGGTGGGGTTGGAGGTAAGATGCTGCCAAGTGTTTTTCAATTCTTTCAGTGTGTCCGGGCATCTGCTGCACAGATTTCCTTACCTGTGCCGATTTCCTTAACTCTCTGGAAGGTTTTTCTGCAGAGGCCACATACGTTGGCCTAAGCACAACTGGAGTAACTCTCAGCTGGCCAAACTTCCCTAAATGGCCAGAATTATCGTAGGTAGCTGGTTATGCCCCCCTTTGGCTGAAAAAAAAACTGACCTAAAAAAATCTTAACTGAGTTACACTGGTGCAAATTGATTGGGGAAAATGTGGTTTTTCAACTTCGGCCAAAAAGAGCAGCCTGCTCCAAAAAAACAGTGCAAATCACTGGGGAAAATTGAGCCCATAATCTCGGTCTCATTCAACCCATCAATAAGTTTGAATTTGGCCTCTACACATTGGTCTGACAAGATGGCATTTACTACCTTCCATAAAGTATCAGGGAACATAATTGACATCCCACATAATTTCCAGAGACTTGTACACAACAATTTGGGGGAAATTATACATACAACAGCACAGATATTAGATCAGAGAAGACTCTGTTTATGGCAACCACCTTTTTGACATGAGCATAAGAAAAACCTGATCTGTAATAGTATGAAGACGTCACGTTTTCACAAATAGTAAGTGCATCAAGCAACCATTAATGGTATTAAAACGCTGCTGCCCGCATCCTAGCTCGCACCTAATCAGGCTCACCCAATCACCCCTGTGCTGGCAAAATTCTCATCCTGGTTTTCAAATCCCTCTCCCTATCTCTGTAATCACCTTCAGCCCCACAACCGCCCACCCAGAGATATCTGCACTCCTCTAATTCTGCCCTCTTGAGCATCCCTGATTACAATCGCCCAACCATTGGTGGCCGTACCTTCTGTTGCCTAGGCCTCAAGCTCTGGAATTCCCTGCCTAAACCTCGCTGCCTCTCTTTCCTCCTTTAAGATGCTCTTTAAAACCTACCTCTGTGACCAAGCACCTGCTCTGATTTCTCTATGTGGCTCGTGTCAATTTTTTGTCTTATAATACTCCTATGAAGCACCTTGGAATATGTTACTACGTTAAAAGTGCTACATAAATACAAGTTCTTGTTCTGAGAACTTAACCTTCCTTTCATCTTTCACTTCATTGTGTGACAACAAAATTCTGGTTATCTTTATACTGTGTCATGAAAGAAACCATATTCAAATTTTTTAAGCAGTGCTGATTTCCAATTACCTGTGATTGATCCCATTTGTGGAAGTTTTACTTCAAAGACGATGCTGTGCTGGGTGTCCCTGATCCCTTGCATAGTTCGGTCTCTGAAGCAGAGAACTTCGAGCGAGTCCAGAAAGCTACCCCTATCATCACAAAGAAAAGTAATCAAACCACTGAATTGTTTCCAAAAAGAAAAAGATTTTCATTTATACAGCGCCTTTCATGACCTCAGGACGTCCCAAACAGTCAATATAGTCATTTTTGAAGTGTAGTCACTGCAGGAAACATGGCAGCCAACTTGCGTCACACAATCAGCAATGTGATAATGACTAGATAATATGTTTTGGTTGAGGTATTAATATTGGCCTGGACACCCGGGAGAACTCCCTTATTCTTCTTCAACATAGTGCCATGGGATCTTTTATGTCCACCTGTGAGGGTAGATGGCATCTTGGTTTAATGTCTCATCCGAAAGATGGCACCTCCGACAGTGCAGCACTCCCTCAGTCCGATTTTGTGTCCAAGTCTCTGTAGTCGGACTTGAACCCACAACTTTCTGACTCAGAGGCCAGAGTGCTACCACTGAGCCACGTCTGACACTCAACACTCAACAACAAATGCGAAGGGCCTTATTATACCACCTATAGGAATGTAAAGGGTCAGGATTAGTGGCAATATTAACGAAGGCAATGATCATGCAAGGATGCAGGGACCATCACACTTTTCAAAATTAAAAAAAATTGAAAGACGCTTCATACTAGCACGATATCTGAATGCGCGAAGCATTCACGATAAAATAGATGAATTAATAGCACAGATATAAATTTAATAGCCATTACGGATACATGGTTGCAGAGCGACCAAGGTTGGGAACTAAATATTCCAGGATGGTTGACTTTTAGAAGAGATAGGCAGAATGGAAAAGGAGTGCGGGGTGTAGCCCTGATAATAAAGTATGGGATAAAGTCAGTAGAGAGAAAGGATCTTAGCTCAGAAGAACAAGATGTAGAATTACTTCTGGGTGGAACTAAGAAACAACAAGGAGCAGATAACACTGGCGTAAGTAGTTTATAGCCCCCTAACAGTAGTTGTAGTGTCGAGCACAGTTTAATCAGGAAATGACAGGTGCATGTAACAAGGGTAATACAGCAATCATGAGTGACGTCAATTTTCAGATAGACTGGGCAAACCAAATTTGCAGTAATAATGCAGAGGATGAGTTTATGGAATGCATTCAAGATAGGTTACTAGATCAATATGTCGAGGAACCAACTAGGGAACAGGCTATTTTAGACCTGTTTAGACCTCATATTGTGCAATGGGACAGGGTTAATTAATAACCTTGTAGCAAAGGAGCCTCTGGAGTGCAGTGATCATAATATGATAGAACTTTATATTGAGTTTGAGAGTGATTGAGTTAAGTCTGAAACTAGGGCCTTATGTAGGTATGAGAGGCAAGTTGGTTGAAGGTAGGTTGGGAAACTAGATTAAAAGATACGATGGTAGATAAGCAATGGCAAACATTTAAAGAAATAATTCATAATTCACAACAAATATAAATTTCCTTAAGGAATAAAAACCCTATGGGAAAAGTGGTCCAACTGTGCTAACAAGAGAAGTTAAGGGTAGTATTAGATTAAAGGAAGCAGTAGTCAAACAGAGTGGTAAGTCTGAGGATTGGCAGGATTTAGAATTCAGCAAAGGAGGACCAATAAATTGAGAGAGAGAGAAAACACAATATAAAGTAAACTAGCCAGATACGTAAAACAGATTGCAAAAGCTTCTACAGCGAATAGGTATTTAAAAAGGAAGAGATTAGCGAAGGTAAACATGGTTCCCTTACAGACAGAGACAGGAGAAATTATAATGGGGAATAAAGAAATAGCAATGACATTAAGCACATATTTTGTATCCGTCTTCCTGGATGGAGACACAAAAAACATTCAGTGGGGAACCAAGGGTCTAGTGAGAATGAGCAACTGAAGGAAATTAGTATTAGTAATGAAATAGTACTGGAGAAATTAATGGGAATAAAAGCTGACAAATCCCCTGGACCTGATGGTCTACATCCTAGGGTTTTAAAAGAGATGGCTGCAGAGATAGCGGATGCATTGGTTTTGATCTTCCAGAATTGCCTAGATTCTAGAACAGTCTCTACGGATTGGAAGGTAGCAAATGTAACTCTGCTATTCAAGAAAGGAGGAAGAGAGAAGACAGGGAACTACAGGCCAGTTAGCATGAAATTAATAGTAGGGAAAATATTAGAATATTGCATGAGGGACATGTAACAGAGCACTTAGAAAAATGGGCAGAGTTAACACAGATTTATGAAAGGGAAATCGTGTTTGACAAATCTTAAGAGATTTCTGAGCTTGTAACCAGCAGGGTAGATAAGGGGGAACCAGTGGATGTGGTGTAGTTGGATTTTCAGAAAGCTTTTAATAAGGTGCCACACAAGAGGTTATTAAGCAAACTTAGGGCTAAAGGAATTGGGGGTAATATTTTAGCATGGATTGAGGGTTGTTCAATAGACAGAAAACAGAGTAGGAATAAATGGGTCATTACCTGGTTGGCAGACTGTAATGAGTGGGGTACCACAAGGATCAGTGCTTAGGCCTCAGCTATTTACAGTCTATATCAATAACTTAGATGATGGGACTGTGTGTAATGTATCCAGGTTTGCTGGAAAAATAAAGTTAGGTGGGAAAGTAAGTTGTGAGGAGGATACAAAGAAGCTGCAAAGGGGTATAGACAGGTTAAATGAGTGGGCAAAAACATGGTAGATGGAATATAATGTGGAGAAATGTGAAGTTCTTTACTAGGAAGAATAGAAAAGCAGAATATTTTTTGAATGAGATTGGGAAATGTTGGTGTTCAGAGAGACCTGGGTGTCCTTGTACACAAATCACAAAGTTAACATGCAAGTACAGCAAGCAATTAGGAAAGCAAATGGTACATTAGCCTTTATTACAAAAGGATTACAGAATAAGAGTAGAGGCCTTTACTGCAGTATAAAGGGCCTTGGTGAGACCACACCTGGAGTACGGTGTATTTGGTCTCCTTACCCAAGGATATACTTGCCTTCGAGGGAGTGCAACAAAGTTTCACCAGACTGATTTGTGGGATGGGAGGAATTGTCCTATGAGGAAAGATTGAGGAAAGTAGGCCTATATTCCCTACAATTTAGAAGAATGAGAGACGATCTCATTGAAACATATCTAATTCTTACAGGGTGTTGGGGTAAAAAGACTTTTCTTCTTCCAGGTGGATTCCCTGATATAAGGAATCGACACCCGCCCGTATAGCGACCACGGAATCACTCAGACAAAACCTCGGTTCAAGCTGTTTTTATTCAAGCATGCAGAAGAACAGAGGTTTCTGTATCGAGTTATACATTTTCTGAGGTGTGCAACCCTCCTACAAAACCACCGATTGGCCTACTGCTAACAGCGAAGTTACATTGATTCGTTTACTCTTATCAGACTGGCTCGGAGTGGTTCCCCCAACCTTTCCATCTTTCATCACCTGTCAGTCTTATGGAATGTCTTTGTTCAGTGGTGTCAACTTTGCCTCAGTTCCTCATGACGTGTTGATTAACCTTGCTTCCCAGGGTGGTGCCTCCTTATCCCGCTCCCAAGAACTCTAGTCAAAACTACCCGTCAATATTATAATCTATGTTCTCCAAACAGCTTACTCTACTGTCCTTGGCAAGTGTTGTTCTGTACTGAATCTTCTATCAGTCTGTGCTAGGGTTCAACGCATTTACCAGCAAGCTTTGCTTTTTAGCTGTTCTCCATTTTAAAACCCATTTGTAAGTGAGTTTTATAAGCGAGCTTTACATGCATATAAGCGAATGCCTACTTCCACTTTGGTGACAATATTTTATAACCTGACAATACTATACCCCCTTACACAGGGCTTGACAGAGTAGATGCTGGGAGGATGTTTCCCCTGGCTGGGGAGTCTAGAACGAGGGATCATAGATTCAGAATAAGGAGTCGGCCATTTAGGACTGAGATGAGGAGAAATTTCTTCACTCAAAGGGTTGTGAATCTTTGGAATTCTTGACCCCAGAGGGCTGTGGATGCTCAGTCGTTCAGTATATCATCACAGGGGTCGATAGACTTTTGGGCGCTAAGGGAATCAAGGACTATGGGGATAGTGCAGGACGGTGGAGCTGAGATAGAAGATCAACCATGATCTTATTGAATTGGTGGAGCAGACTCGCAAGGCCGAATGGCCTACTCCTGCTGCTCCCATTTTTTATGTTCTTATAGTATTGGTAAAATCAGAAAAGCATCCCAGGCTTACAACTCAAACATACTTTCATTGTTTTGAAAATAAAAACAAGTGGGCAATGTTCACTATCAGCACTACTAATAAATCACTGGCAATTGGCAAAAGTGTGCAAGCCTACTTGTTTTAATTATTAAGCAGCAGTGACCAGGTAAAATTATTTTCTCTCTAGATTGAAGACAGACAGTACTGAATTACCACTGGAAGAAATGAAAGAGGGCAACAGAGGATGGGAAGCGAAAGAATGGAACTAGAACACTGCTCTAGTTTCAAAACAAACTGAACGTTTTCATTTTCACAGAGATGATGGGTAACGTTTGACCACTTACAGGTATGCTATAAAAGCATTTCATACTATCTAAGCAACATCAAGCAGCAATGTTATATTGTCCATCAGCAAATTAACAGCCTCCCTTCATTTCATGTTTATACATCTAAATGTGGGTTTATTTTGTTTGAAGAAAATCTTACACGTCACAAAAGTAGCAATCATTTTCCTAAAATAAAATCCTTTCCAAAATTGTACTAAACCACAGTAAAGAAGATAAAACATTTACCAGTTGTAGGCTATAAGGACCAGGAAGCTTCGCAGAGGCCATCCTGGATACTGGGTTAAGGTGCAAGGATCATAGACACCAACTGTAACCTGAAAAAGAACATTGCCTTTAACAGGGAGTGACTGCCAAAGTAATAGCATTATCACAAAATGAAGATGGCAAGACTAACAGCATAAAGTAGTCCACTGCAGGCTCATATCGTGGGATTGTAAAATCATAGAATAGTACAGCACAGATGGCCCATCGAGTCTGCACTGGCTCTTTCGAAGAGCAATCCAGTTAGTTAGTCCCTTCCGCTGCTCTTTCCCCATACCCCTGTTATTTTATATCCTTCACGTATTTATCCAATTCCCTTTTGAATCTGTATCCACCACAGGCAGTGCATTGCAAATCCTAACCACTCGTTGCATTAAAAACATTTTTCCTCATGTCACCTCTGGTTCTTTTGCCAATCACCT
Source organism: Pristiophorus japonicus (assembly GCF_044704955.1). Lineage (NCBI taxonomy): Eukaryota > Metazoa > Chordata > Chondrichthyes > Pristiophoridae > Pristiophorus > Pristiophorus japonicus. The sequence continues at coordinate 44,544,394 of NC_091988.1, forward strand.
TAAATCTGTGCCCTCTGGTTATCGACCCTTCAGCCATTGGAAACAGTTTCTCTTTATTTACTCTATCTAAACCCGTCATTATTTTAAACACTTCGATCAAATCTCTACTTAGCCTTCCACCACTATGAATCATCACCTTCAGAACACAAGGGGAAAGGAGTGAAAAGATTCTCAGGCCAACAATCACTACAATTATTCAGTGGCCCCATTGCACGCACATGTGGGGAAACAGCGCTTCTGAAGAAGTTACATCAGGGTTAATGTCTACATTTTAAGATCGCAACCGTAAGACAATTGGATATTTTGCCTTCAAATAGTTCCACAGAATTCCCAAAGTAATGTACTCTCGGCAGCAGCCCAAGTGTCACAACCTAATTTAGCCACCTGTTTATTCTTGCAGGTTGACTGTGCTCCCTTTCAGCTTCGAAATCATAGAATCAGAAATTTACAGCACGGAAGGAGGCCATTTCAGCCTATTGTGTCCACGCCGGCCGACAAAGAGCTATCCAGCCTGATCCCACTTTCCAGCTCTTGGTCCATAGCCCTGTAGGTTAAGGCACTACAAGTGCACATCCAAGTATTTTTTTTAATTTGGTGAGGGTTTTTGCCTCTACCACCCTTTCAGGCAGTGAGTGCCAGACCCCCACAACCCTCTACGTGAAGAAATTTCTCCTCAAATCCCCTCTAAAACTCTCCCCAATTATTTTAAATCTATGCCCCCTATTTGTTGACCCCTCTGCTAAGGGAAAATGTTGGGTAAATCTTCCGAAATCTTTGGTAAAATAAGAGTTCAAAAGACGTGCGTACGTGCTTACACAGCTAGGTGATGATTTTTATTTTTCCAGACGTACAACTAATGAGTTTTGTTTGGGGAAGCAAACTCGTGGCAATCACTTTCCTTTTCAAAGGACTGAGCACCGACCGAGAAGTTGAACAAAACAAACAGAAGAGTAAAATATTTTAGTGCAATCCTGCAAATTAGGAAATACTTTTTCTGTCTACTTCCTGAATTCCTCAACTTATCGAATAGCACTTCAGCAGAGCTATTCATAAAGTATATGTATTTTTATTTCCAGACGAACAAGCTGCACTTACTCAAACAGGCATTTCTATTTAGGATCAAGTGTCTGCATCGCTGCTGTACAGCAGCAGCAACAGTACAGCGGATGCCTACCAGATACAGTAATGTCTTCAGCAAGATAACAATGAATGACATCTACAAAGTTACACTAGGTCACACCCAGCATGAGCGAGCCCACAGTGGACTGATGGTCTGTTTATAAGCAGCCTAATGCCACTCAATAGCACAATTCAGAACCACTTTCAATCACTCACAGACCCATTTTTTATTACACACCTAATCCTTGGATCTAAATTTGTACCTTAGTCTGGCCTTTGAAAAATTCATTCCAGTTTCTCAAAGATGCCAAGGAAACAGAATCCTCTGTGTACTTGACCAGAAAATAAGGAACTGCAGTAACTTCCTCCTTTTGGCAAAGTTCATCATAAGCTTCCTGAAGGGTCTGGATCTGTTTTATATAACAAAAAAAAATCAGCTACTAATGCAGGTAGTTTTGCTTTAAAGTTTGTCCGAACAGCAACTTGCATTTATATAACACCTTTAATGTAGTAAAACATCCCAAGGCGCTTCTCAGGAGCGTTAGCAAACAGAGCCGCATAAGGAGTTATTAAGGCAGATGACCAAAAGCTTGGTGAAAGAGGTAGATTTGAAGGAGGGTCTTAAAGGAGGAGAGCAAGGTAGAGAGGTGGAGAGGTTTAGTGAAGGAATTCCAGAGCTTGGGGCTTTGGCAGCTGAAGACATGGCCGCCAATGGTGGAGCGATTAAAATCGGGGATGTTCAAGAGACCAGAATTGGAGGAGCGCAGATACCTCGGAGGGTTGTAGGGCTAGGGAGGGGTGAGGCAGTGGAGGGATTTGAAAAAAGAATGCACATTTTTTTTTAAATCGAGGCATTGTTTAACCGGAAGCCAATCAGTCAGCAAGCACAGGGGCGATGGGTAAATAGGACTTGGCGAGAGTTAAGACCTGGGCAACCAAGTTTTGGATGACCTCATGTTTACGGAGGGTAGAATGTAGGAAGCTGGCCAGGAGGAATCTGTAAAGTAATTCAGTTACAAAAGAGAAACACAATATTGCAGCCCGGTTTTATGACTGCTATTTGGGCACTAATAATAAAAACTCACTTGAAAACATAATTCCAGGAATGAAGGATAACCAACAGACGTCTTGCTTATGCAACAGTTCACTGAGTTTATCCAGTGAGCAGCTGTGTCGCACACAAATCATCTGGGTCCCAGGTTCATTATCAAGTCTGCTGAGCGAGTAGATCACACCGCCCGGCCTCAGCACCCCTTGCTGGAGAAAGGGGAACAGGACAGTGTTCCCACTCCTTTTCCCTCCCACCCCCACTCCCCCCCTTCCCAGTTTTCCCCCTCCCAGCCCCTTTCCTGTTTTCTCCCCCCCCAGCCCCTTCCCCGTTTTCCCCTCCTCCCAGCCCCTTCCCCATTTTCCCCTCCTCCCAGCCCCTTCCCAGTTTCCAGCCGCTTCCCAGTTTCCCCCCCTCCCAGCCCCTTCCCCGTTCCCCCCCCTCCCAGCCCCTTTCCCGTTTCCCCCCCTCTCAGCCCCTTCCCCGTTTCCCCCCCTCTCAGCCCCTTCCCCGTTTCCCCCCCTCCCAGCCCCTTCCCCATTTCGCCCCCTCCCAGCCCCTTCCCCATTTCCCCCCCTCCCAGCCCCTTCCCCATTTCCCCCCCTCCCAGCCCCTTCCCCGTTTCCCCCCCTCCCAGCCCCTTCCCCGTTTCCCCCCCCTCCCAGCCCCTTCCCCGTTTCCCCCCCCTCCCAGCCCCTTCCCCGTTTCCCCCCCCCTCCCAGCCCCTTCCCCGTTTCCCCCCCCCTCCCAGCCCCTTCCCCGTTTCCCCCCCCTCCCAGCCCCTTCCCCGTTTCCCCCCCCTCCCAGCCCCTTCCCCGTTTCCCCCCTCCCAGCCCCTTCCCCGTTTCCCCCCCTCCCAGCCCCTTCCCCGTTTCCCCCCCTCCCAGCCCCTTCCCCATTTCCCCCCCTCCCAGCCCCTTCCCCGTTTCCCCCCCTCCCAGCCCCTTCCCCGTTTCCCCCCCCAGCTCCTTCGCCATTCCCCCCCCCTCCCAGCCTCTTCCCCGTTCCCCCCCCCTCCCAGCCCCTTCCCCGTTTCCCCCCTCCCAGCCCCTTCCCCGTTTCCCCCCCCCCCAGCTCCTTCCCCGTTTCCCTCCCCTCCCAGCCCAGCCCCTTCCCCGTTTCCACCCCCCCCCTCCCAGCCCCTTCCCCGTTTCCTCCCCCCGCTTCCATCCCCTTCCCCGTTTTCCCCCCTCCCCCACCCCGTTCCCTCCCACCCCAACCCCTTTCCCCACCACCGGTCCCCCTCCCTCCCCGCCCTTGATTCTCCGCCCCCCATCCCCTTCCCTGCCCTCTGTTTCCGCCCCCCCCCCCCCGCCCCTGGATCCCCACCCCCGTCCTCTGAACTCGCCCCCCCCCCCCCCCCCCCGCTTCGCATTCCCCGCCTTCCTAGGATCCCCCCCCCGCCCTCGGTCGCCCCCCCTTCGTCACCTATTCGCACAACTGCTGCTGACACGAAACCACAACCTTTATACGGTAATGGATTAACATTTGTCGAAATCATTTGAGCGGATGTCGCGTGGTCGGGAATGTCGCGTGGTCAAATATCCAGGAATGTCTCCAACCAGAGTTGGCAACCCTAACTAGGTACCAGAGGATCATGGAACCATACCCAAGCAAGGAGCCAATGGCCTTAGATAAGGAAAGAGAAGAAAGCTGGCAAGAATCTTCCTGTAAAAACTCATTAAAAATAACAAAGCTGGTTATTCTTTTGCCCTATAGCATGTTTTGAGTTACATCAATTAGTTTAGTAAATCATTAAACTGGGCTCAGCCCTCTGCTCTAATTGCCCAGAGTCAGCCCCCTCTGTACTCATCACCACAGACTTGTCACTGAAAGAGTGAGAGCAAGCAGTTAAATCGGTAAAAATAAAAGTTTTCTTAACTTAACTCAAGAGTATTGAAAAATATTTTCAGCAATTCAAAAGGTGCACCTCTTTTCTCTCACGGATCTCAACAAAAATAGTCTACATTTTGAAGGCTGAAAGTTATTATAAGGGAATGCACAGACTCAAAGTATGATTTTAGCATCTTATTTTGGGGGCAGAAACGTTACTATAGTCCTGAAAAAATGTTATGAAAGAAAAGATCCGCACTGTGACATCCATTCTTTAATACCTGACTCGTGGAGAACTTTTCTGCCAAGCTGACGGGTTGCTGCAATATGGGTATCCCTTCTGTGAAGCACAATGCAGGAAATGCAAACCAGTAGTAGAAATGATACTTTTTTAAATCCTGCAAAATATAGTTTCAATAAAACCGAATTAGCTCTCAAGAATATATATTTTAAATAAACAGCAATTCAAAGTAAATACACAACAATTCCACAAATCATTCACACATGTGATTATCATAGGTAGAGCTAGGCACTTTGGTATGTGGAGTACATTGAAAGGGGGAAACTATTCAACAGTGGGGGGCTTCACTAAAGAGCCATAACCTGTTTTCACCAGATGTTCTCTTGTATATACTTCCAGAAGAATCACTAGAAATGTTTTGCTTTCATAATAAAGGGTGTTGAAATGAATTTTAGAGCTACTACCATAATCTCAGAGCAGTCCAGACATCAAACCTCAAACCATCCTGTACCAGCTGTGGCTCAGTTGGTAGCACTCTCGCCTCTGTCAGAAGGTTGTGATATCAAGTCCCACTCCAGAGACTTGAGCACAAAATTCTAGGCTGACAAGTGCTGAGGGAGTGCTGCACTGCTAGTGGTGCTGTCTTTCAGATGAACGTTAAACCGAGGCGTCGACTGCCCTCTCAGGTGGATCATAAAAGATCCCATGGCACTATTTTGAAGAGTAGGGGTGTTATGGCCAATATTTATCCCTCAATCAACATCACTAAAAGCAGGTAAATCTTGTCATTATCACACTGCTGTTTGAGGGAGCTTGCTGTGCGCAAATTGGGTGCTGCGTTTGCTACATTACAACAGTGACACACTTCAAAAGTACTTCATTAGCTATAAAGTGCTTTGGGACGTCCAGTGGTCGTGAAAGGCTCTTTATAAATGCAAGTCTTTCTGTCTTTTCGATCCTGGTTTACATGGCTCAGCAACTCAAGTCGTGTGTGGAGCTTGATCCGCATTTTTTTCCCCCAAACAAAAGGAAATTACACTTTCAAAGCACATTGGCTTAAGTATTTAGTCAAACCTCACATAACTTTCGCACAATTTTGGAGTTTGGTAGAGGGGATGAAACGGTCAAACAATTTAACACAATTCTTTAAACAATGCTCTTTTATTTAAAAAATAAAATGGATGGGCAGAGACCAGTATTGTAGTAAAAGGTATTTTCCTCTCAGAATCTTAGCAGCCTTTTTTATAATGGAGTTGACAGCTGGTGCAGACACCAATCTCACATTTGCAACCAATCACCAGATAGGAAATTGGGAGGGGGTGGTAAAGAGAAAATAGCTCATATCACAAGTTAAAAGCTCAGCTAAAGTGTTGGCAGTTTTGAAAAAGAGCTCTTCTATTTATGAAAGTTTTGAATAGCGCAACAGGGGTGTTAGTTTCTAGTATAAATTGTTATTTTTGAGAAGACATTATTCATTTTTTTGTTTGGGACTGACTTAAAACATCAAGTTGCTAGCCTTTGCTAATCTTTGTAACAGAAACAGTGCATACAACTCTTTTAAAGGTAATTAACTCCTCTGAGGCACATTAGAAGTTTAACAGCTGGCATTTTACTCTACAACATAAACATTCATTTTTTTCCAAGTGATTTTTGTTAAATCTTTGTCCCTTGTTAATTCATTTTATATGTACACATCATCCCCGTGTGAAATAAACAGCAAGGTTTAAGTAATCCAGAGACTACTGCCGTCTGAATGGTGTGCAAGGTAAAATATTTCCAAAAAATGTTGGCAACCAAATGTAATGTTCCAGAGTTAAATACACTTAATATACATTCAATTTCAAATCTGAGCTACAAAAGTAGAAAAATATTTGAGGGGGAATTCAAGGTTGGTGGGCAAGGAAGGAGCACGGGAGACCGAGGGTAGGTGGGTGTGTACTGTGCACTGCATGCACAGGGGCCTGAAAACTAAATACAGGTGCAGCGTCAAGAATCCGGAGTTCAGAATCCGGAATGTTCCGGGACAATTGGTGGCAGGGTCGTCCGGAATTCGTACCCGACGACCCTGCCGACCTCGGGCCTCGCCGCTGCTCGCCTCGCCGCAGCTGCCCTTACCTCGGAGCCTCCTCGTCGGCCCGCCCGAACACCACCTCGGTGGAGCCCGCCTGCCCGAACACCTCCTCAGGGCCGGCCCGCCCAACGACAACTTTGGCGAGGCCAGCCGACGATAATTTCCTCGGCGGAGCTGGCCCGACGACATCCTCCTCGGCAAAGCCGGCCAGACGACATCCTCCAAGGCAGGGCCGGACGGCCCGAACACCTCGTCAGTGGGAATCACCACCCTCCCCCCCCCCCCCCCCAACCCACCTTTCTGACCCTCTTTTAATTATACAGATAGTGAGACATACTAAGTAGATATTCTTGCGGTCACCTTGGTAACAGCCTTGCCTCTGAGTTAGAGGGTGTGGGCTCAAGCCCCACTCCAAGGCTCGAGTACAATTTAGGCTGACGCTGCAGTGCAGTGCTGAGTGTGGTACATAACAGAGGTCCTGTCTGTTCTGCTCGTTCATAGAATCGTGGGTTCCTCACAGAAAGAGGCCATTCAGCCCATCGAGTCTGCGCCAGCTCTTTCAAAGAGCAAGAAAGACATTAAAGATCCCACAACACTATTTGAAGAATATCAGGCACGACCACCGAGCTAAACGGACACCATTCATTTGGTCTGGCACCCATGCCTCTAAAATACAAGGTCGTGAGTTCAAGCCCAACTCCCAAGACTTGAGCAAATAATCTAGGCTGACACTTCAGTCCAATACTGAAGGAGTACAATACTGTCAGAGGTGGTACCTTTCAGATGAGACATTAAAGTGTGATCAGGTCTGCCTGTACAGGATGCAAGAGATCCCAAGCCACTATTTGAAGAAGAGCAGAAAGATCCCCCATTGTTCAGGCCAATTCTCTTCCCTCGACCAAAAACACCAAAAGTAGACTCATTGGCCATTTACGGTTTATGGGACCTTGCTGTGCACAAATTGGCTGCTATGTTTGCCACATAACAGTGACTACATATCAAAAGTAATTCATTGGTTGTGAAGCACTTTGTGATTCCGAGAACAGGAAAGACACTAAGGAAATGCAAGTTATTTCTATCTAAGTGTCTTGGTAAACATTCCTTCTTCAACCAACACCACTGAAAACAAATTAACTGGTCATGTACTTCATTGCAAAATTGGTCTTCCACATGTACCTAAAAAAGTCACTGCCCGTCAAAATCAAGTGTGTATGAAGTGCTTTGAGACATGATAAGCAACTAAACAAATACTCTTCTATCAAACTACAACAGTATTTGTAACATTATTTAAGGAACACTGATCATCTAAAGTGGGGATAATAGAATTTGATAAAATATTTGATGCAATTGAAATGGATTTAAAATCAGATTAGTTCATCTTTCCGGTTATCTCATTTTATGAAACATAATGGCTCTGAAATACAAAATTATTGCATTAAAAAAAAGATACTTACTGCAAAAGTCAGCAAAAGAAACGTGTTCAACAAAGAAGGATCCTCAATTGCTCTGCCAGACTTTATAGCATCCCAAATCTACAGGAGAGAGAAGTAAATTTGACTTGAAGCAGGACAAACAGAAGTGAAAAACTATTTTTAAATAGATCAAGATTGGAGTTCAATTTGGATGAACTTTCAGCATCCGAACTTAGGCACATACTTGGGGCTCAATTTTCCCCAGTATTTGCTCCGTTTTTTTGGGAGTAGGCTGCCTTTTCTGGCATAACTTAAAAATCCCCAGTTTCCCCAATCAATTTGCACCAGTTACGTTTAGTTACTGACTTAGGGCCCAAATTTCCCCAGCCGCTTGGAGCGGCGTAGTTAGCTGTGGTATGCCGACTTCGTGGGGGACAAAACGCACCGAAAACGTACCAGGATAATTTGGCCGTTCCTTGATTCTTGTGGTCCCGTGGCTGGCGCTGAGAAACCTGTGGGGCGCGGAGCTTGGGCCGCGGTTGTTCAGCACAGCCGGCAGGGGGGGCGGGGCATGGGCCCGGTGTGTCCTCGAGTGCCGGCAGGGGGACGCATGTCTGTTTCAGTGTGCGCGCATGCGCAATGCGCGTTTCAGCGTGCATGCGCACTGCAGCAGGAAGTTTGGCAATCAGCCAATTAAAGGGAGAGCTTCCTCAGTGCCTCAGCAGCATTAGTAGTGGGCCATATTAGAAGATATGGTGTGAATTGTGATTTTTGGGTGGCTGAGGGAGTGGAAAGGAGTGCTGCATAGGTGGAAGAAAGGTGAGAACTGTGATTTTTCAAGATTACCGGTAAGTCCAATACACCAATGACGCAAGAGCGTGCAACAAGAACAAAGAATTTCCTCCATGAGGAAGTGGAGAAACTAGTCACTGTCACGGAGGACAAATGGCTGGAGCTGGATATTAGTAAGAGTGGTCCCACAAAAGTTTCACCCAAAGAAATGAGAAGACGATGGAACCTAGCTGCAGAAGAATACTCCGCAGGGATGAATACCGCAAGATCTGGAAGCCAGTGCAAAAAGAAATGGCAGGACATTGGTTAAGTAGTGAGTGTAAGTAATATTTTCATCTTTAAATGGAATTGCAATTGTTAATGTGACCATCTGTATATGTCCCACCCATCAGAAGCACACCATGTGTGAAAAGTTATATTTTCATCTTTGCAGAAGAAATTGGCCCACAACAAAAGGGAAAGACTTAGAACAGGAGGTGGGTCGCCAAATCTGCACCAACTATCACCCCTGGAACAGAGGATTGCTGCCTTGCTGAGTCGCAACTGCAGAAAAAGAATCAGCTCTGCACAAGCTGGACCCACACGCAAGGGTGAGGGTGAGCCATTAAAACGCATCGAAGTCCTTCAAATCAACCTGCTGATTGGCCTGCCAAGCATGAGACTACTCATGCCACCCATCCTGCCCCCTCCTGTGCTGCTAACCATTTGACTATTCTGTTGTATTTTGCAGAAGACGACGACAATCCTGAACATCCTGAAGATCCACCAGAAGATCCAGATGCGTGCGCTCCAGACCAAGAGGGAGGAGGGGTCTATGGAAATGTGTTCATGGGAGAATGCTGATCGTGATATGGATCAGTCCATAGTACAGGACATCATACTGCCAGAAACCTCCATGAATTCCGCAGCAACATTCCATGGTTTCACACCTTCCGAGGTTGCGGGTCCCAGTGGCGGTGGTGAAATGCATGTTGGAACACCCAGTGCCCCACCGTCCCAGCCTGTGCCTCGAACTGGAGGGGTGCCACTAGGCAGACCCACGGCGAGGGGAAGGAGAAGCCGACCAGTCTCTCCTTCATCAGATGCTAATCAGGTTATGTCATTGGGTGAGGAGACCAATGCCCTTACAAGATCACTCGTGGTGACCGTCAGTGGGGTGCGTGATGAGGTAGCGACACTGTCGGGAGGAATATCAGCACTGAGACGCGAACTGAGGGCGGGCATTTTAGAGGGTGTGCAAATGATGACAGGTGCCATAAAAGAGCTAGCTGCTGCAATAAGGGCACAAAAGCCAGATACTCAAATGCCACTCTCACTTCAATCCACGCACCAGCCACCAGTGAGACCCAAGCCAGGCCCCCAACGCCCCCCCCCCACCCCCCACCATCACCGACCCTATGAGGAAGTGCACTTTCCCAGAGGTGTGGGTGAGGGATGGGTGCTGCCCTTCTTTGCTGTTGTTGTTGTTGAAGTGCATTGTAAAATATCCAATGAAAGATGGTTTGCATTAAAACTGAATCATGTTCCATTAGGACCACACAACATTTAGGAACTGTAAAAAGTAAAAATCCCTCACCCCTACAGACATGTGTGCCTGCCGCCCCTAGCCATGGCGGGAGGGCTAGCCGGTGCGTTCTGCAGTCTTTATCTTTCATTTATTTTTGATGATGTTGTGCAGCTGTTGTGATGTTGTGCTGATGTTGTGAAAGTGTTGTAAAGGTGTTTAGTGCTTTAGAATCCTCTAACTCACCTTCCCCTCCCACCCCCCTATCTCTGGCTACCTGCGCTGATTTCATAAATATAGGTAAGGTTTTTCTGTGCCGACAAAAGTGGCCACATACACTGGCCTAAGTTAGTTTGGAGTAACTTTTAGCTGGTCAAATTTGCTTCAATGGCCAAGAGGCGTAAGTGGCTGGTCACGCCCCCTTTTGGAGAGAAAAAAACGAAACTAGAAAAAAAACGTAACTAACTGACTTACGCTGGAGCAAGTTAAATGGGGAAATTTGCGATTTTTAAGTTACCCCAAAAAAAGCTACTTACTTCAAAAAAAGGGGCAACTCTTGGGGAAATTTGAGCCCTTAGTTACTGACTTAGTTAAGTTTTTTTAGATACGTTTTTTTTGCTCAAAAGGGGGCGTTACCAGCCACCTACGCCAATTCTGGCCATTGAGACAACCTTGGCCAACTAATAGTTACACCGTTTCTACATAGGACAGTGTATGTGACCACTCGAGAAAATCCTTGCGGAGGGTTAAGGAAATCGGCGTAGGCAAGTGCAGCAGCAGCAGGAAAGGTATGAGGGGTGGGGGGAGGGAAGGAGGGAGCAAGGGGTGGAGGGAGGGAGCGAGGGGCGGGAGCGAGAGGCGGGAGGGAGGGAGGGGTAGGCGAGGGCTGGGGGGGAAGGCGAGGCGGGAGGGAGGGAGGGGTAGGCGAGGGCTGGGGGGGGAAGGCGAGGGCTGGGGGGGGAAGGCGAGGGCTGGGGGGGGAAGGCGAGGGCTGGGGGGGGAAGGCGAGGGCTGGGGGGGGAAGGCGAGGGCTGGGGGGGGAAGGCGAGGGCTGGGGGGGGAAGGCGAGGGCTGGGGGGGGAAGGCGAGGGCTGGGGGGGAAGGCGAGGGCTGGGGGGGGAAGGCGAGGGCTGGGGGGGGAAGGCGAGGGCTGGGGGGGGAAGGCGAGGGCTGGGGGGGGAAGGCGAGGGCTGGGGGGGAAGGCGAGGGCTGGGGGGGGAAGGCGAGGGCTGGGGGGGGAAGGCGAGGGCTGGGGGGGGAAGGCGAGGGCTGGGGGGGGAAGGCGAGGGCTGGGGGGGGAAGGCGAGGGCTGGGGGGGGAAGGCGAGGGCTGGGGGGGGAAGGCGAGGGCTGGGGGGGGAAGGCGAGGGCTGGGGGGGGAAGGCGAGGGCTGGGGGGGGAAGGCGAGGGCTGGGGGGGGAAGGCGAGGGCTGGGGGGGGAAGGCGAGGGCTGGGGGGGGAAGGCGAGGGCTGGGGGGGGAAGGCGAGGGCTGGGGGGGGAAGGCGAGGGCTGGGGGGGAAGGCGAGGGCTGGGGGGGGAAGGCGAGGGCTGGGGGGGGAAGGCGAGGGCTGGGGGGGGAAGGCGAGGGCTGGGGGGGAAGGCGAGGGCTGGGGGGGGAAGGCGAGGGCTGGGGGGGGAAGGCGAGGGCTGGGGGGGGAAGGCGAGGGCTGGGGGGGGAAGGCGAGGGCTGGGGGGGGAAGGCGAGGGCTGGGGGGGGAAGGCGAGGGCTGGGGGGGGAAGGCGAGGGCTGGGGGGGGAAGGCGAGGGCTGGGGGGGGAAGGCGAGGGCTGGGGGGGGGAAGGCGAGGGCTGGGGGGGGAAGGCGAGGGCTGGGGGGGGAAGGCGAGGGCTGGGGGGGAAGGCGAGGGCTGGGGGGGGAAGGCGAGGGCTGGGGGGGAAGGCGAGGGCTGGGGGGGGAAGGCGAGGGCTGGGGGGGAAGGCGAGGGCTGGGGGGGGAAGGCGAGGGCTGGGGGGGGAAGGCGAGGGCTGGGGGGGGAAGGCGAGGGCTGGGGGGGGAAGGCGGAGGGCTGGGGGGGAAGGCGAGGGCTGGGGGGGAAGGCGAGGGCTGGGGGGGGAAGGCGAGGGCTGGGGGGGAAGGCGAGGGCTGGGGGGGGAAGGCGAGGGCTGGGGGGGGAAGGCGAGGGCTGGGGGGGAAGGCGAGGGCTGGGGGGGGAAGGCGAGGGCTGGGGGGGGAAGGCGAGGGCTGGGGGGGGAAGGCGAGGGCTGGGGGGGGAAGGCGAGGGCTGGGGGGGAGGGGAAGGCGAGGGCTGGGGGGGGAAGGCGAGGGCTGGGGGGGAAGGCGAGGGCTGGGGGGGGAAGGCGAGGGCTGGGGGGGGAAGGCGAGGGCTGGGGGGGGAAGGCGAGGGCTGGGGGGGGAAGGCGAGGGCTGGGGGGGGAAGGCGAGGGCTGGGGGGGAAGGCGAGGGCTGGGGGGAAGGCGAGGGCTGGGGGGGAAGGCGAGGGCTGGGGGGGGAAGGCGAGGGCTGGGGGGGGGAAGGCGAGGGCTGGGGGGGAAGGCGAGGGGCTGGGGGGGGAAGGCGAGGGCTGGGGGGGGAAGGCGAGGGCTGGGGGGGGAAGGCGAGGGCTGGGGGGGAAGGCGAGGGCTGGGGGGGGAAGGCGAGGGCTGGGGGGGGAAGGCGAGGGCTGGGGGGGGGAAGGCGAGGGCTGGGGGGGGAAGGCGAGGGCTGGGGGGGGAAGGCGAGGGCTGGGGGGGGAAGGCGAGGGCTGGGGGGGGAAGGCGAGGGCTGGGGGGGGAAGGCGAGGCTGGGGGGGAAGGCGAGGGCTGGGGGGGGAAGGCGAGGGCTGGGGGGGGAAGGCGAGGGCTGGGGGGGGAAGGCGAGGGCTGGGGGGGGAAGGCGAGGGCTGGGGGGGGAAGGCGAGGGCTGGGGGGGGAAGGCGAGGGCTGGGGGGGAAGGCGAGGGCTGGGGGGGGAAGGCGAGGGCTGGGGGGGGAAGGCGAGGGCTGGGGGGGGAAGGCGAGGGCTGGGGGGGGAAGGCGAGGGCTGGGGGGGGAAGGAGGGCTGGGGGGGGAAGGCGAGGGCTGGGGGGGGAAGGCGAGGGCTGGGGGGGAAGGCGAGGGCTGGGGGGGGAAGGCGAGGGCTGGGGGGGGAAGGCGAGGGCTGGGGGGGGAAGGCGAGGGCTGGGGGGGGAAGGCGAGGGCTGGGGGGGGAAGGCGAGGGCTGGGGGGGAAGGCGAGGGCTGGGGGGGGAAGGCGAGGGCTGGGGGGGGAAGGCGAGGGCTGGGGGGGGAAGGCGAGGGCTGGGGGGGGAAGGCGAGGGCTGGGGGGGGAAGGCGAGGGCTGGGGGGGGGGGAAGGCGAGGGCTGGGGGGGAAGGCGAGGGCTGGGGGGGAAGGCGAGGGCTGGGGGGGAAGGCGAGGGCTGGGGGGGGAAGGCGAGGGCTGGGGGGGGAAGGCGAGGGCTGGGGGGGGAAGGCGAGGGCTGGGGGGGGAAGGCGAGGGCTGGGGGGGGAAGGCGAGGGCTGGGGGGGGAAGGCGAGGGCTGGGGGGGGAAGGCGAGGGCTGGGGGGGAAGGCGAGGGCTGGGGGGGGAAGGCGAGGGCTGGGGGGGGAAGGCGAGGGCTGGGGGGGAGGCGAGGGCTGGGGGGGGAAGGCGAGGGCTGGGGGGGGAAGGCGAGGGCTGGGGGGGAAGGCGAGGGCTGGGGGGGGAAGGCGAGGGCTGGGGGGGGAAGGCGAGGGCTGGGGGGGAAGGCGAGGGCTGGGGGGGGAAGGCGAGGGCTGGGGGGGGAAGGCGAGGGCTGGGGGGGGAAGGCGAGGGCTGGGGGGGGAAGGCGAGGGCTGGGGGGGAAGGCGAGGGCTGGGGGGGAAGGCGAGGGCTGGGGGGGGAAGGCGAGGGCTGGGGGGGAAGGCGAGGGCTGGGGGGGAAGGCGAGGGCTGGGGGGGGAAGGCGAGGGCTGGGGGGGAAGGCGAGGGCTGGGGGGGAAGGCGAGGGCTGGGGGGGGAAGGCGAGGGCTGGGGGGGAAGGCGAGGGCTGGGGGGGAAGGCGAGGGCTGGGGGGGGAAGGCGAGGGCTGGGGGGGAAGGCGAGGGCTGGGGGGGAAGGCGAGGGCTGGGGGGGAAGGCGAGGGCTGGGGGGAAGGCGAGGGCTGGGGGGGGAAGGCGAGGGCTGGGGGGGAAGGCGGAGGGCTGGGGGGGAAGGCGAGGGCTGGGGGGGAAGGCGAGGGCTGGGGGGGGAAGGCGAGGGCTGGGGGGGAAGGCGAGGGCTGGGGGGGGAAGGCGAGGGCTGGGGGGGAAGGCGAGGGCTGGGGGGGGAAGGCGAGGGCTGGGGGGGGAAGGCGAGGGCTGGGGGGGGAAGGCGAGGGCTGGGGGGGAAGGCGAGGGCTGGGGGGGGAAGGCGAGGGCTGGGGGGGAAGGCGAGGGCTGGGGGGGAAGGCGAGGGCTGGGGGGGGAAGGCGAGGGCTGGGGGGAAGGCGAGGGCTGGGGGGGAAGGCGAGGGCTGGGGGGGAAGGGCGAGGGCTGGGGGGGAAGGCGAGGGCTGGGGGGGAAGGCGAGGGCTGGGGGGGGAAGGCGAGGGCTGGGGGGGAAGGCGAGGGCTGGGGGGGGAAGGCGAGGGCTGGGGGGGGAAGGCGAGGGCTGGGGGGGGAAGGCGAGGGCTGGGGGGGGAAGGCGAGGGCTGGGGGGGAAGGCGAGGGCTGGGGGGGGAGAGGCTGGGGGGGAAGGCGAGGGCTGGGGGGGGAAGGCGAGGGCTGGGGGGGAAGGCGAGGGCTGGGTGCAGGGGGGAAGGCGAGGGCTGGGGGGGAAGGCGAGGGCTGGGGGGGGAAGGCGAGGGCTGGGGGGGGAAGGCGAGGGCTGGGGGGGGAAGGCGAGGCTGGGGGGGGAAGGCGAGGGCTGGGGGGGGAAGGCGAGGGCTGGGGGGGGAAGGCGAGGGCTGGGGGGGGAAGGCGAGGGCTGGGGGGGGAAGGCGAGGGCTGGGGGGGGAAGGCGAGGGCTGGGGGGGGAAGGCGAGGGCTGGGGGGGAAGGCGAGGGCTGGGGGGGGAAGGCGAGGGCTGGGGGGGGGAAGGCGAGGGCTGGGGGGGGGAAGGCGAGGGCTTGGGGGGGGAAGGCGAGGGCTGGGG